>NC_142483.1:61455000-61610937 GCF_049115385.1 Moschus berezovskii
GCGGCTTTCCTCTCGGCTCTCCTGCCCTCCGCGGGCTGGACGCCCGGGTGAGCGCGTCCCGGCACGTGCGCCCGCAGTCTGCCCGGGCCGGGGGCTGAGGCGGGACACAGTGTCCACCCCGCTCCCTCGGTGACCCCCAGGACCCGAGCGGCCCTCAGCGCGCGGCCCCGCACCGCGCCCAGCCTCGGCTCAGGCTCCCGAACCAGGGAGCCGTCCTCCCAGAGCAGCCTTGACCTGGAGGCCCGGAAGCTCGTTCCGGGCACCGGCCACCTGTGCTGCGGGTCAGGGAGGGCCGAGGTACCCGCTGGCACCAGGGGGCGGCTCATACAGCGCCTCCACGCCCGGGTGCGGCCCGAGCTGCCCCCGCCGTCCGCGCCCCTCGGGCGGTGGACCCTCCAGAGTGGTGATTTCCCGGGACTCCCGAGACTCGCCCGCACCTGCAGCCCTTGGGCCGCGTGTCCCGGCTTCGAGGTGGATGGGACGGAGCGGTGGGACAGGCCGTGACCAAACAGCCGGGGCTTGGTGCGAACGCCCCAGGGGCGGAACCCATCCTGGCTGGTTCCCCACGGTTTCAAAACAGGGCTCACAACAAGCTTTCCTCCTCAAAATCCAGAAATTTTTGTGTTTGGGATGTGTTTCCTAGTTTTGACGAATTTGACATTAAGCCAACCAAAATATTAAACTTAATTTAAATTTAAAAAAATTGATGTCCGTGATTCACGTGTGCCAAATATCCAGACCGAACATGAGCGAGTCTGGCTTCGTGACTGCCGACCATAAACCCACTTGAAATGAGAAACATGCCTCAGAAGGTTTAATTGCACAATTTCAAGATCGAGCAGCTTGGGTTCCGAGAGTCAGGTCTGTACTTGCTGTTGAGGTCATTGGCACAGGGTATGGTGCTGAGCAAGTTTGATGCCGGAGCGCTAAGGCATAAAGCAGTGGTTTCCAAACTTTGTTTCAAGTTAGTATCACTTGGGATTTGAAACAGAACAAACAAAAAGCGGTGTCTGGCTCCCACCCCCAGACTTTGTTATTTCACTGGTCTGGGGTGAGACCTGGTTGTATGAATTTTTAAAAGCTCTTCAGGTGATTCTGTTGTGCAGCCAAGTTTGGAAATCACTGGCAATAGAGGTGAAATCTCTGGCAAGATTGCTGCCAATGTAAAAAGCTCTTTTGGAACATCTGGAGTTTTAACAGTTTTGCAAAGGAAAGAGAATGATGATTTTACTAAAAAAAAAAGAAAAAAGAAAGAAATTGTTTTTTCAATGGAAGTCTCTCCTCCTCTGAGTCCCAGGCTGTGGTCCAGCTCCTGAATCAGTTGACAACAGGATTCCCGCCTGAAGGCAGGTGGCAAGGGGACCCCATCCTTATTTTAAACACTTGGAGTGCCTCCAAAGCATCACTTTTCTCACTTCAGAAATGTTCCCAGCTCTTTGCTGTTACCCTCTGAACACTACTATTAGTGCTTAGAGATTCTTTTCTAAGAAATATATAAATACCACTTAAATTGCCTGTTAGTCTCATGTTTGTTTAAAACAGAATGCTTCTGAATAGAATACTGAGAGCAGGTGAACAAATGTTAAAGTAATGTAAGAAGACCAAAATGTACAGGGCAAATTATTAACAGCAAGTGTTAAAGACCTGTGTTGACCGAATTTGCTAAGTTTTATTCTAGAATAGTTACTCATTTCAGAGAGATTTCTTTGGTTCTAAGATATAGTGTCCTTTGTTCTTACTGCACTTGGGCCTGTCAGACACCATTTTAAGTGTCCTTTTAATCCTTACATCAACCATACAAGTTGGCTCTTGTCATTATATGTGGGGAAACTGAGGTGCAGAGAAGTAAAGACTTTCCCGCAGCTTGCAAGAGGCAGATCTCGTATTCAAACTCTGGCCCTCTGGCCCCGGAGCCCTCCCCTAGGCGCTGCCTGTGTTGCTTTCTGTGAGTTCTGGTTTTAGAGGAGCCCTGTCGGCGTGTGTGATGTAGGATGCTGGCAGAGGGAGGAAGAAGACTGGGGGTGAGGAAGCCACCTGCCCATGGTCTGGACTCCTGCTCCAAGTACTCAGGAGGCCCCTTTTGTGGAAGAACTCTGTCACAAAGTGAGCGATGAATGTGGAGATTGCTGGAGGAATGTTGAGCAAGCTCCTTGCTTTTGAAAAACAAAGGTGAAGGTGCTGCTCCAGGAGTGATCCTGGATGGCATTCTCAGCTAGGCCATCCTGCCTGGCCCCTCCTCAGATGATATCCTTGGCTCAGTAGATCTGGGCTGTATAAAAGAGAACAGATTCAGGGATTTTGAATCGTATCCAGGGTGAAGCCTCCCTTTCTTTAAGGAGACCAGAGGACACCCACTCATACTGGCCTGGAGGCCGGGAGCCTGTGTCCTCATTCCCACTCTGTGTGAAGGTGGATGTGTCCCTTGCCAGCTTCAGGTTCTGAGACCTTGTTTCTCAACTCAGTGAATGTTTATTGAGTGCATCGCATGTGCTAGACATTATGAGTTAAAAGGGGCCGTGGTTATCCTAACGGTTTGCATTGTTGTTTCCAGAGTGGTTCTTTAGGCCACTGATTAAGTAGTATCTTGCTTTTCAGATCTGGAAAGGAGACCAGTGTCTGTGTGTCTGTCATCTGTCCACACTAGCAGTAAATGGCTGATAGCCCCCATCAGCTTTGGACTGCCATTTCATGCTTCATATATTTAGTTTCATAGTTCATAAATTTTCAAGAACTTATTCTGAAATTTGAAGACGCCAATTGCCAGCATTCATTGTGCTACGTAATTAGGCTCAGTCCTTGTGATGGCACCAACATGTTGTAAAGTGTTCTTAGAGGTGGTGTCAATAAAGAGGAAGAATTCTGCCCTGTTTAAAAGAACATATTTTTTGTTTTTCCTTTGGTCCAAGCTCCAGAACCAGCAGCTAGTGTCTGAAACTTTCTGCACGGGAGTGGCAAGCCAGCTGTAACATTAAACTGATGATCATGGTGTTTAAGAGAAGATAGCCCATACTGGTGCCCCAAGCCCCGATATGGGGGCAGGATCTGTGATGGGGATACTCAACTTGTTACAGGACACCTAGGAACTTCCCTGGCCCCTGCCATGTGACTTGCTGTACAAGGGGTGTGTGTGTGTGTGCGCGCGCGCTTTAATTTGGACTTAGTATAGTAGAAATGGGTTTTGGTTTTACTAGTGGGTATATGTTTTCAGAAAAGATCAAGTTCTAGAATAAGTTCTAGGTATTGTTTCCTTGTAGACATAGTTCAAAAACTAGATTCTGCTTCTCAAACCCTGTTTTGTTTTCTTCTATCATTTGTGGACATTCAAAATTATAAGAACCATTTTTTATTTCAGTTAATAATTGCTTATTTCTGAACCATCAACACGTATAGAACAGAATTTACATCTTAGCTTGTTCTTATATGTCATTCCCATTTGCATCAGAGCTTCTGCTCATACCTTCTTTTTCATCTTCCTTCTAAAAGGCTTTTTTCCTGAGAAAATTCCAACAGTGTTTTCTTTGTACAATGTCTAAGAATAGTCTGCCATCCAGTCCATGGGCGTAAGCAGGTGAGCTTGAATTCAGGCAAGGATCCAGGTTTTGAGACTTACACCAAATAACCGGTTTGACTGAAATTTTCACCTTTTCAGAGTCATCAGGTCCGGCTTCTTGCAGCAGGTTTAGGTAGACACGATTCAGTTGTCTAGAAAGTTCCCTGAGCCAGCTGGGGCAGGAGGGGTGGCTGGGCCTGGTGAGTGTGGTAGCTTGTTTGCTTAGCCCCATTAGAAGCTCAGCGCTGAATTTGACATTTTAATCTCTGAAGACACTGAAGTATAATATCAAATGTCTGACCCTGTTGACTGAGCATCTGTGAGTTGCATATGCTTAAAATAAATTTAACTTCTACCAAATTTCAGCAGCTTGCTTAAGAAAGTCATCTGTGAAAGCTTGAGTGTGGGGTAGAGTTTCCTTCTTTGTTCCACATTGTACCCCATTTTTCTCATGGAAAAACCCAGGGTCCAAGTATCTTTTCTGACTGTATCTGGAATGTGTCTTTATCAGGAGTCTTGAACTGCAATTTAGTGAACTAATGATTGGATGAGAATGTCTCAAACACAGTTCTTTTTTTTAATTAATTAATTTTTTTATTGAAGGATAATTGCTCTACAGAATTTTGTTGTTTTCTGTCAAACCTCAACATGAATCAGCTATAGGCATACACACATCCCCTCCCTTTTGTACTTCCCTCCTGTCTCTCCCCATCCCACCCGTCTAGGTTGATGCAGAGCTCGTGTTTGAGTTTCCTGAGCTGTACAGCAAATTCCCACCAGCTATCTATTTTGCATGTGGTAATGTAAGTTTCCATGTTACTCTTTCCGCACATCTCACCCTCTCCTCCCCTCTCCCCAAGTCCACAAGTCTATTCTCTCTGTTTGTTTCTCCACTGCCGCCCTGCAAATAAATTCCTCAGTACCATCTTTCTAGATTCCATATATGTGTTAGAATGTGATATTTATCTTTCTCTTTCTGAATTGCTTCACTGTGTTCTAGGTTCATCCACCTCATTAGAACTCAAATGCATTCCTTTTTATGGCTGAGTAATATTCCATTCTGTACACGTACCACAACTTCTTTATCCATTCATCTATCGATGGACATCTAGGTTGCTTTCATGTTCTAGCTATTGTAAATAGTGCTGCAGTGAAAATAGGATACATGTGTCTTTTCCAATTTTGGTTTCCTCGGGGCATATGCCTAGGAGTAGTATTGCTGGGTCATATGGTGGTTTTATTCCTAATTTTTAAAGGAATCTCCATACCGTCTTCCATAGTGGCTGTATCAATTTACATTCCCACCAACAGTGCAAGAGTGTCCAACACAGTTCTTGATACAGCCACAACTGTACCTGTTACTAGGCGACCGGTAAACATGCCTTTGACTTATTTTAGTATATTTAATTATTATTATATGAATTAACCACTATTGTTCTTCCTTTGAGTAAAAAGACAAGTATTATTATGTATGACAACTTTGGCTTTTATTTGCATTTTTTTTCTTTATGTTCAAGCATGGTGACTATTTGTGCTGTTCCATCCACAGTTTGAGCTTTGGGAATGAATCTGACTTGATACTTGCCCATAAGTGTCTAGAAGTCAAGTAGAGGAAGAAAGATCTACAGATAACAAGTGTGAAAATGTCACAGAGGCAGTGATAGAATTCAATGCAAGATAAAGAAGTCTTCTGGTATTTAGTCCTTGCTTTAAATTCTGCCTGGAGAGAGGGCTAGGTGTAGCACCAAATGGAAGGATTACTCATTTGAGCTTGTAAAGAACTATGTGTATTTCCCCAGATAATATGATGTGAAGGATATTCCAAGAAATATATCAAGAGTAGCAAAGTCCTAAAGAGCACTGGTTATCCATTGTGGTGGGAGGTGAAGGGAGAGCTGATGAGGCTGCAGTTGTTTGAGAGCTATGTGTGAAGGGAGGAGCGCCATGCAGCTAGGAACTGGTGTAATGTATTTGGTGTTCTGGAAAGAAGACTCTAGCAGGCTTGTGGAGAATGGGTTACACGGACAATGGTAGAAATAGGGAGAGGGGTGAGTCATGCAGGTGAAATGCTGTAGCATTTCAGTGAGGGTGCAGAACAAGAGACTCAGGAAGATCTAGAGGTGGAATTGATTGATAATCATATGTAATGAGTATAAGAAAGAGAGTCCCAGGGTGACACACAGGCTTCTGACTTGAAAACCTGGACAAACAAATCCATTCACAGAGGCTGCAAATGCTCCAGGAGGAGTGGAGTCAGTTGGTGGCATTTGTGGTGCTCTGATGGAAAAGTCCAGGAGGGAGTTGCAGTATACAGGTCTGGAGCCCAGGAGGTGGTGGCCTTGAATTGTTGTTTTGTTAGTCATTTCAGTGTCTTCGGCATTGTCTTTGTCTCCAGTGTCTTCGGCAGTAGAACAACTCACCCTAGCCTGTTCCATGTTCTTTGTCACCATCCATGCTGAGCCTGGCCGGGTTCTAGATCACCAGCTGCTTTTTGAACTAGGTCACTGTGATTAGCAAGCCAGATTAGGTGCAGTTGTCAGCAGCTGTATATACTGTGCGTGGAAGTACGTTAAGTATCATGTACTTGTAATCATGTTATCATGTAATAATCATGTAAGTATATTGAGAATCATGTTAGCATACTGCTGCAAATTGTCAGATGAGAATTCACCATTTCTTATGTAGGACAGCATCAGGTTGCTTTTTTTTATATGTTAATGACTGATCCAAAAAGACTAGGAGGTGACTCTTTTTTAAAAAATGAAACAGAACTATAGCCTTTGAACTTACAACATTCTTCACCATGAAACTTCTGGGAAAAAAGGATGCCCTAGGTCAGTCCAGGCAATGGCAAGCCACTCCAGTACTCTTGCCTAGAAAATCCCATGGACGGAGGAGCCTGGTGGGCCGCAGTCCGTGGGGTCGCTATGGGTCAGACACGACTGAGTGACTTCACTTTCACTTTTCACTTTCACACATTGGAGAAGGAAATGGCAACCCACTCCAGTGTTCTTGCCTGGAGAATCCCAGGGACGGGGGAGCCTGATGGGCTTCTGTCTATGGGGTCACACAGAGTCAGACACGACTGAAGTGACTTAGCAGTAGCAGGTCAATCCAGTCAAAATTTCTGGAGGATGGAGCACTGAACATACCTTTAAAAACTCCCTGGGTGGTTGTGAAGAGTACATTAAGTGGTGTGTGCAGCTTGTGCAGAGAAGTTTTGTCTCTGTTTCCTGACTCCCACTTTTCACACATTACATGGGTTTCCTCAAGATCAAGGAACTGGTTTATATTTCATTAGTAAATGAGTCTCAAAGTTACTTTTTTTTCATGAATTGATACATGAGAAGTCTAGTCCAGTGGCTTCTAAGTATGTCCCAAGACAGCAGTAATAGCATCTTGATAGGAATGTCCATTCCTGAATCCCCAACCAGACCTCTGGATAAGGTGCTAGGGGTCAGGCCCACGATGTGATGCACACCAGGGTGGAAGAGCTGCTGACATGCTGCCTGCAGACCTCATGCTGGGTCCTGAGTTCACTGGAGGAGCACGGTAACTGTGTCTGGCCTTACTGGATGCATAGTTTGCAGAGCTGAGTGGGGACAGGGACGTGTGTTGTACAGCATCTCATGACAGACATGATAGGGGTTTGATGGGAGCCCAAAAGAGGAACTGCATCTGTCTCTGTGACAGTGGCAGTGTCCCCAAAAGAGGACATTTAGTTGAACCTCAAAGGATGAAGTTTCTGCCTGGTCTCTGAGCGAAGGGAAAAGAGAGAGGCAATATTGTGGCTGATGTTCCTGCAGTGGGTCCACCATGACTGGTCATGTCATACATGCAGGGACGAAGGCTTTTAGCATTTCCTGCTTCATTTTCTTAATAATCATAAGGAAACTTACAATATCAAAAGTAAAGTGCATTTAAAAAATAAAATGGCCATTTGGTCATTTTTCTAAAAAGTAACCAGATATGAAGGATTGAACTGGAATCTGGACAGCAGTTGATAGTTTTAACATTCTCCCCAGTAGCATGATTTGTCCCTAAAACTTGTTGTGAATAAGAAAAATGACCTTGTCCAATCCTTTCTGTAACTCCTACTACAGAAAGCAAAGAGAGAATGAAAACAGAAGTCTGCATAATTCTGGACGCAATAAATACTTGTTAAATCACACTGAACTCAGAAAATCTCTCAAATAGGTTGAGCCTTGCTCACTTGTAAATTATAAGACATCTCTTTCCTGATTCACTGTTGAAAACTGGTTTACCTGTTTATTTGCAGAGGTCGTTTGGAAACAACCAGGCAGACTTGTAATGGGATTAATGGCTGTTGATGCATCCTGTGTACTCATTCCTGCCTTTATGTGGAAAGAATATGGAGGTGGTTCTAGACCACTGTTTACTTAGAGCGTATATGAAGGACTTTATTTTAAATGCAGCAACGTGATACCTGATGGCTTTGCTACTACAGACGCCCAGGCCTACTCATAGTGGTTGATGTCATGATGGCCTTAGCAGTTGTAGTCCCTTACACATGAGATTATCATGGCCACTGGCTAAACTTCCTTTCTTTTACTCTAGGTAAAAGCTTCTTATTTTTCTTGGAGAAAACTGACTCACTGCTTATAGTCTCTCCAGGATGACAAGTTGAATATGTGTGAAAAACTGTGCATGTTTTACTTTCTTTGCCCTCACTCATAAATTCATCTCTAGTGTCTGGAATAGAAACAAATCATTTATTGAACCTGTGCAAGTCCTTTAGGACAGGCAAGTGTTCCCGGAAATCTCTTGTGATTATAAATGGGATTTCAGAAAGTTTTTCAAAACTTTTTTTTTTTTAATAGCAAAACCCTGTGTTACTTACTTACCAGCAAATGCTGAATACCTGAAAATTGTCTGGAGATTTCATTGCCATTCCTTTTCTGCATTTACACAATATCTCTTAGTTCATTCATATGTGTCATAAGCCAGAGTAGATGGCTAAAATTGTGCCAAACAATATAAATTAAACTATTTTAAGTTTGTTGTAGTACTAAGTTGCAAGAGCCTTTTTTTTTAACTAAGGTATATTTTAACGTAATACTAGAAAGTTTAAAAATTACCATCTCTTTCACAAGGGAAAAAGAACCCAGAACTTCCAGTTTCATCTACTTTTGATTAAGTCCAGATGAATGACAAAAAAGCAAAAGGTGGTAGTTGAAGCACTATTGTATCACTTGGTGTTTAAGGAACTGATTTTAAATACGATGCGTATCAAGACTTTTTCTTGGTTTTGATTTGCTATAGAGTTAATAAAGAATCAGAAACCTTTCCTTATAGTTACTTCCTGATTGCTTTATCTCTTACCATTTCCTAGTACTTACACCTGGAACATATTTACAAGTGAGAATAATGTATTACCTTAATCTGTCCTCCCTTCCTCCTTCCTTTCTCCCTTTCTTTTGTTTTTGGAAGCTGCTATGAGTAAGCCTTTGCAGAGAAAGAAAACTTTGACAAAAGATCACAATGAAAAACTTTGATAAGTGACTGTAAAAATATAGAATATAACTTTTTAAGTTATAAAGTATCAAAGACATTCATACTTATGCTTATTTTTAGTACAAATAAGGATATTTATGTATCACTCCTTGAAAAGTGGCATTGCTCAAGGACTTTGTCTCAATATGCAGCTTAGTGTATTCTTTCCCCGTAATCTGTCGTTAGTTATAAGGGGGAAGAGAAAACAGGCTGGAATCTACCTTCCCAGTTTCAACTTCCATAAAATAACTAAACCAGATGGTTCTGAGACTCCTGCCAACTGGCAGTATCTATGAAATTAAACGTAAATCTAAATGCATGCAAGATATGTATTTAAACACATTGATGATAAATGTATTGTCCCTATAATTTAGATGCTAAAACATTGATGTCATAATAATAATAACAGCTTGCATTTGTACAGCACTTCACAGTTTACACAATGCCTTAATATCCATCTTTCCAAGCCTCCTAACAACCCCACAGGATGGAGATAATTATTCACATTTGAAGGTGCAGGACTCAGGCTCACAGGCATTCTGCACTTTGCTTGTGGTCGCTGGACTAGTCGACACTATGGTGCTGAGAGCTTTTCCTGCTTCACAACAGACACTATTTTTGAACTACTGTGTCAAATGTGCCCCCAAACTCTCCTTACTCCTCCTTTGAAACGGGTGTTTAGCTGTTCATGCCTCCTATCATTTTTAGTCCTATTTGTGAGTCAAAAAACTAACAGTAGTCTTCAACATTTCTGTTATACTTCTCTTACTTGTATTCAATGCCTCTCAGAAGTTCTGTTTTTGTTCCTTTCCTATTTTTCCTCATGTTTTGAAGTATTTTTTGAGTTTTCTTATATATGTGTTAGAGTAGCCTATTTCATAAGATATAGGCAGTGAATTTATGGGCCTTGAAAACATTTACTCTAGAAATTAAATGTATAACTTTATTGTAAAGAGTCATAAACCCTCAAGGAGATGTGGGTTCGATCCCTGGGTCTAGAAGATCCCTTGGAAGAGGAAATGATAACCCACTCCAGTATTCTTGTCTGGAAAATTCCATGGAGAGAGGAGCCTGGTGGGCTGCAGTCCATAGAGTCGCAAAATTGAACAGGACTGAGCGACTGAACACATACAACACAAACTTATTTAAATTTGCCAGACCTGTAAATACTTGAAGAAAAATGAAGGGAGAAAGCAACTTGGTAGAGCAGTTGGATCAGTTAGCAATGCCTGTGGCAAAGTGTGCTCATTTACTTACACAGTTCTGTGAAGAGTCATAGTGATTTAAATGAAGCACAGAGTTCAGTTCATTAGGGTGTGTAAACAGCTATTATGAAAAGATACACAGTAAACAGTGTGCACTCCAGGATGGCTCATACCCTCTACACGAATCCATCCTGGATGGTATCATCCTTGGAAGCATGGACTTTAAGGAGATATTTTTACAAAAATAAAATTGTTCCACTTTGAGGACCTTTGTTAGTTAAATTGATGGAGCAAGGAATGTGACAGTGAATGGTCCTTCATTTATGCAGAGACACCTTTTCTCAAAGGAATACCAGATACAGTGTTCATTCTCCATTACAAAGGAAAGAACTTTTGTTTGTCATTGTTTATTCCTAGCATAGTGGAAACTTTTCAGTACTCCAGCAGAAATTCCCCCAAAGCATGTTTATATTTCATAATTATCAAGTGAAATAGGAAAATGTTCTGTAAGTAAGCAGAATAATTGGTCTGCAGTTGCTGCCTGTGTATTACAGGTGTAGGTCTGTCACCGAGAGAACACGTGATCTTTGCAGTCTACGATGGCACAAACCCTCACAGAGAACAGGCAGCTAGTGTATTGATTTCAGGGCCACTTTAGTAACTGAGCCTCTAAGTCTTGTGAAAGTTACCTGGGCAAAAGCTATGCCATTTCACCTTCAGTCAGCAAAGTCTGCCCAGCCAAGGCAGAACAGAAAGTTAAGCAATTTGGTGAAACAGAACAACGTAAGAAGTCAATCAGATGAATTGCCCAGTTTTTCACTTCACTTTCAGCCTCTAGGTACTCTTTTTGTTTAAATGCATGTTTAACCTTGTGCCTGGTTTGGGGGAGGCACTAAGTGCAAAAGTCCCAGGTAGATGGAGGATCTGGGTAGGTATCTCCAGTTCATGTTCCCTCATGACGTAGTGATTGTTCTTAAAGTCTCGAGCAGAAAAGCTAGGTTTTTAGATTGCTGAGTAGTGGCTACTAACTATGCATAATGTTGCCCAGTTGCAAGAACAAAACATTCAAACTGTAGCCAGGGAAATAAGTAGTCAAAAGTTCCAGGTCTGAACCATCCTAGGAACCAATCAGAATGAGGTGTCTGATGCCTTGATGGGGACAGTTGTCAGGAGTGCCTGCTTTTGTTGCATTTTTCTTTCCTCCTTGGACTTCATTTTGGGGAGAGTTTGGACTTTATCCACCTTCTAAGCTTGTATCGTCTCACCTAGGTGACAAGGGAGAGGTGGACTGAGGTGACAGTCACAGTAAAAATGCAACAGTGGTGAACACAGGGCTGCTGAGTGCCCGTTTATAGAAGTTTTACAGGCTGGGTGACTTCTGGACACTATGTACAAGGTTGATTTTTAATTAAGACAGAACCACTAGGTAGCATGTAACGTAATAACAATCCTGATCTCGTGACTGTCACATGGCCTGTTCACAAGCTGCTCTGTCCAGCCAGAAAGGACTCAGGCTGAGTTTAAGAGGCACTTTAAAAGTAACAATGATAATTAATTAATACCCAGTGGTTTTGAAATGAGCCATCAAGCATGCCAACTCAGTGGCGTCTCTCGGGGATGGGAGAGGGCAGGATCATGAAGTCTGTATCTGTCTGGGGAAGCGGCTCTGGCCAGCGAGGTAGAAGCTGAATATGCCTCACAGGGAGGAGCGTGTCTGCAGAGGACTTTCCTTAGAGTTTTGATCGGTGACATTTCATAGAGCTTCACACACATGCACACACCTCTGCTTCCTGGCGTGGCCTGGCTGGCCCTGACGGGTGGGAGTCGTGTGCATCCTGACACACGTGGCTGGGACATGTTTGCAGGTCTGCACGTGTGTGCTGCCTCCAGAGGTGTGCGACTGCTGCCCTCTGACCACCCTGACTGTCTCTGTTGTTGGTGTCTTTTTGCCACGGGTGCTTCAGGTCACTTACTAATGATCTCTGCCCACTAGTTGATACAGATTGATTCTCCTGAAGAATCTGTATCTGTTTGTATGTTGGGGACTGTAAGGTGGAATATGTATGTCACTTATTAAAATATCATTATTAAATGGGGGAAATGTCCCTGGGCTTCTTGACTCAAACAGGGAAAGAAGACACTTCTTCAGCCAAGAAGTGAATACATTTGTGGGGTGAAGAGGACCTCCCAGACTGGAGGCCAACAAAGTCACATGTGCTCTTGAAGTCACTACTCTCAAAACAAAAGCTTCCATTAGGTGGGTGTTTGTGAACCTCACTGGTTCTGTGTCCAGAATTATCATGTTTATGATTAATTTTTCCAGTCTGCATATTATTATGCTAAAGGATGCATTAGACCAGTGATTCTAGGACCAGTCATCATCAACATTTGACAGATGACTTTTTTTTTCATTCTAGAAAAGGCAATAATAACCTTCTTTATCTCTAAAATCTATTCGATGTTAAATTTTTTATAAACAGGAAAAACACAGTGTGCACATGGGACTGAAATATAAATATACAAAATGCTTATGTCAGAAAATGTCTCGATCTGCTATGCGGCACCTTTTTGGATAAAAGTTACTGAGGCCCCGCCCCCTGAACACACACAGGGCGGTGTGGGTCTGGAACGGGCTTCACCTCTTGGTTGCTAGCTAAGCTGAGCAGCCCTGTGAGTCCTGGCTTCCTCATCTTTAGAATGCAGACATAGCCATAGTGCTTCTCTCCTGGTGCTGCCGAGAGGATGAGAGGGGTTGATTGTTTAGAAGATGGAGCCCATTCCAGAGGAGCTCACTATACGACTGTGTAAGTGCTGTGCCTTGCACTCTGACCTTTAACCCTCTCCACAGCCTTTACAGTTGCTGTCCCTACACCTCCCTGAGCTCATCTGCCCAGGAGGGGTCGCTCTGGACCCCGCCTGGGACCTGTGTCCTCGGCAGATGCAGAGCTCTGCCCCAGACACCCACCAGCTCTGGGTCCTGGGAAGGCTGTGGGGTCCCAGCAGGAAAGGCTCCCCAGACCCACTCTTTCCCTCCACAGTGGGCCTCACTGGCCCTCAAAAGAGCACTGTTGTTGTTTTGTTCCTGTCGATCCCTGAGCCTGGTTTCATTGTACAACTTGGCGACTTACTCCTGTGCGATTGTGCGTGGGCACCTCGCTGTGGCCGCGGTGCAGGGCCTTCCCCTCCCCGCTTTCCTTGCTCACCTCTCTCCTCCAGTCACCGCGGCACATGGAGCAGCGATGCCCGCTGCACGTCTCGCAGCCTCTCGGTCTGCAGGTCCTCACAGCAGACGCCCTGCCGGGAGTCCTTGCCCCTCTCAGTGATGGCTAAGTTTCTAAAGAAAGGAAAAAGTGGGCGTGTTATTTCATCTGAAACTAATTAAACCGTTTCAGTTAGTGCTTCGTGCACTTGTGATGGGCTCTAAGCCGCTGCACATCCCAACCAGGGGCCGCTGCCTTCATCCGGGCACCAGCCTCATAACTTCCTTTGCTTTCCTGTTCTTCACTGAGTTTGTACTAAGATTTTCAGGTGCTCTTGTGGAGCCATGAAAATGCACCAGTTACCTGTCATTCTTCCTGTCTATCTGTCTATCATTTCTATCATTGTTTTTGAATTTGCAAGATAACAGATGGTCATGAATTAATACACTAGAGACTTGCTATTTCCTAGCAGCAGCATATAAAAGTTATTTTTAAAGTTGTTTTAAATCTGTGAGTAAAAATAAATTGCTTTTGCTGTAAAAAACACCAAAAATGGAAAAGCTAACAGTACAAAGTTGATCATTTATCTCATAGGCATTGCTAGCAGCATAGCTGCTTTATAAACAGTGAGAGGATTTATGAGACACTTAATTTACAGCTGGGTTGAAGGGCATTCTAACCTTCGCTCTGGGTCTTGCCACCCTTGAGCTTTTTGGAGTCACATGGTGTGGGGTGGGGATGTAGCTTGCCTGGGAGCGGGCCGTTTGAAGACAGGCAGGACACAGAGGGAAGCAGTCAGCACTCAAGCAAATGTTTATTTTCTTAGAATATTAACTTTATGGTTAGCATTTCTTTTTTTAATTTTAAGAATGGGAGAAAAGAAAATTTGTGGTTAGGAAGGTGAGGATTAAGGAAGTTAACCACTGTACATTCCCTAGATAATGTTAGTGACAGTAAGTTCTTCAATTTCAAACCATGTTTTAGAGTGGGTGTTTGTCTGAACTTAACGTTTGGATCTTATTTTTTCTCATTTTTTTTTTTTCACCTAATAAGTTCAGAAGACTTTTTAAATTGTTGTAGTTCTTAGGAAAAGCATACTGAAAACACTGACCACGTTATGTAAATATGAATGGTGGTTTGTTGTAACAGCAAAGCTTTTTGTTGTTAGCTTTTTATTTTTAAAGAAGTACAAATTCACCAGAAGTTGCAAAACAGGCACAGGGAGGTCCTATGCACCCTGCCCACCCCCCACCACCCCCCAAGTGGAATATCTTACCAAAGCTGTAACTATTCAGTTTGACCTCTTTATCTAATAAGCTAAATACTAGCTGTTTTAATTAGCTTTTTATGTAGTATTATATAAATTAGTCTTTACAATACTGTTTAGAAGGTAATTTCTTAAAATGAAATTTGTTGGTCTTTAAATTTGGAGACCATGGAGTCCTGAGGTGGGAAAGCTAATGAGGGATGAGTGAAGAACTTAGATGAACAGATGGACAGAGAAATAGAGACAGATAGATTGATTACTTTTTTGTTGATTATTTCAACAAGCCAAGCATTTTCTTGTAGTTTTGGGGTTAATTTGCCAAGTCTCTTCAAGTCAGAATGGTTGGGTTTTTGTGTGTGTACCATTATATTCATCCCATGTTTATTTTCATCTATTTGGTCTATTTTGCCTTCTTTAAGACCCTCTTAAGTGCCCTAAATGGAGAAGGCAATGGCAAGCCACTCCAGTACTCTTGCCTAGAAAATCCCATGGATGGAGGAGCCTGGTAAGCTGCAGTCCATGGGGTTGCTATGAGTCAGACACGACTGAGCGACTTCACTTTCACCTTTCACTTTCACACATTGGAGAAGGAAATGGCAACCCACTCCAGTGTTCTTGCCTGGAGAATCCCAGGGACGGGGGAGCCTGGTGGGCTGCCGTCTATGGGGTCGCACAGAGTCGGACACGACTGAAGTGACTTAGCAGCAGCAGCAAGTGCCCTAGAAGAGGGTCTTCTAGATTGCTGGTGAAGTCATGTTTCTTGATTCAGAGGCTTATTCCACAGATATGTCACTCAGTGAAAAATTCATGGAGCTGCACATTTTTATTTGTATACTTTTCTGCATATATGTTATGCTATAATAATTTTAAAATACTAGAATCACAGTCATACGATAGAGAAGATAAAATATCTACAGGGAAAGCCAAGGTTTTGTTAGAAAAATCAGGATCTCAAAGACAGTATTGGACTTCCAAGTCAAGGCTTTACATTTGTTCTTTCTCTTGGTATAAATAGCAAAAAGATCTCTGCAATTCAAAGTGAGGCTGTTCTTACTGTTACTTCAAGTTACTCTAAGCCAAAGATGGAGAAGCTCTATACAGTTAGCAAAAACAAGACTGGGAGCCGACTGTGGCTCAAATCTCCTTATTGCCAAATTCAGACTTAAATTTAAGAAAGTAGGTAAAAGCACTAGACCATTCAAATATGACCTAACTCAAATCCCTTACAATTATACAGTGGAAGTGAGAAATGGATTTAAGGGACTAGATCTGATAGAGTGCCTGATGAACTATGGACGGAGGTTCGTGACATTGTTCAGGAGACAGGGATCAAGACCATCCCCAAGAAAAAGAAATGCAAAAAAAACATAATGGCTATCTGAGGAGACCTTACAAATATCTGTGAAAAGAGAGAAGTGAAAAGCAAAGAAGAAAAGGAAAGATATACCCATTTCAATGCAGATTTCCAAAGAAAGAAAGGAGAGATAAGAAAGCCTTCCTCAGTGATCAGTGCAAAGAAATAGAGGAAAGCAATAAATGGGAAAGACTAGAGATCTCTTCAAGAAAATTAGAGATACCAACATTTCATACAAAGAAACATTTCATGCAAAGATGGGCTCGATAAAGGACAGAAATGGTAGGGACCTAACAGGAACAGAAGATATTAAGAAGAGGTGGCAAGAATACACAGAAGAACTATATAAAAAAGGTCTTCATGACCCAGATAATCACAATGGTGTGATCACTCACCTAGAGCCAGACATCCTGGAATGTGAAGTCAAGTGGGCCTTAATAAATATTACTACGAACAAAGCTAGTGGAGGTGATGGAATTCCAGTTGAGCTATTTCAAATCCTGAAAGATGATGCTGTGAAAGTGCTGCACTCAATATGCCAGCAAATTTGGAAAACTCAGCAGTGGCCACAGGACTGGAAAAGGTCAGTTTTCATTCTAATCCCAAAGAAAGGCAATGCCAAAGAATGCTCAAACTACTGCACAATTGCACTCATCTCACACACCAGTAAAGTAATGCTCAAAATTCTCCAAGCCAGGCTTCAACAGTACATGAACCATGAACTTCCAGATGTTCAAGCTAGTTTTAGAAAAGGGAGAAGACTAAGAGATCAAATTGCCAACATCCACTGGATCATCAAAGAGTTCCAGAAAAACATCTATTTCTGCTTTATTGACCATGCCAAAGCCTTTGACTGTGTGGATCACAACAAACTGAAAAATTCTGAGAGATGGGAATACCAGACCACTTGACCTGCCTCTTGAGAAATCTATATGCAGGTCAGGAAGCAACAGTTAGAACTGGACATGGAACAACAGACTGGCTCCAAGTAGGAAAAGGAGTACATCAAGGCTGTATATTGTCACCCTATATTTAACTTCTATGCAGAATACATCATGAGAAATGCTGGGCTGGAGGAAGCACAAGCTGGAATCAAGATTTCAGGGAGAAATATCAATAATCTCAGATATGCAGATGACACCACACTATGGCAGAAAGTGAAGAAGAAATAAAGAGCTTCTTGATGAAAGTAAAAGAGGAGAGTGAAAAAGTTGACTTAAAGCTCAACATTCAGAAAACTAAGATCAAGGCATCTGGTCCCATCACTTCATGGCAAATAGATGGGGAAACAGTGGAAACAGTGGCAGATGTTATGTTTGGGGGCTCCAAAATCAGTGCAGATGGTGACTGCAGCCATGAAATTAAAAGACGCTTACTCCTTGGAAGGAAAGTTATGACCAACCTAGACAGCATATTTAAATGCAGAGACATTACTTTGCCATCAAAGGTCCATCTAGTTGAGGCTATGGTTTTTCCAGTAGTCCTGTATGGATGTGAGAGTTGGACTGTAAAAAAAGCTGAGTGCTGAAGAATTGATGCTTTTGAACTGTGGTGTTGGAGAAGATGCTTGAGAGTCCCTTGGATTGCAAGGAGGTCCAACCAGTCCATTCTAAAGGAAATTCAGTCCTGAGCGTCCATTGGAAGAACTGATGTTGAAACTGAAACTCCAATACTTTGGCCACCTGATTCGAAGAGCTGACTCATTTGAAAAGAACCTGATGCTGGGAAAGATTGAGGGCAGGAGGAGAAGGGGACAACAGAGGATGAGATGGTTGGATGGCATCACCGACTCGATGGACATGAGTTTGGGTAAACTCCGGGAGTTGGTGATGGACAGGGAAGCCTGGCGTGCTGCAGTGCATGGGGTCGCAAAGAGTCAGACACGACTGAACAACTGAACTGAACTGAATTACAGGTTATTTTAAATATAGGGTTAAAAAATGATAGCATTCTAGTGGCATACTCCTCCTTCTTACATATATATAAAAATCCCCACAAAGAGAGCCTCTTTTAGCATATTAACCAACTGGAGAATTCTTGCAGAAAGACAGTGTCATTCAGAGATAAGCACATCTTCCTTCCCTGCCTGTTACCTCCCAGTGTCAGGCTCTTGTGAAGCTATATTTAGACACACAGAGGGAAAGCGAAGGGACAGCCAATCCCATGGTAAAGAAACTGCCAGTGCATATGGCATGCATGTTCCCATCCCTCAGATCCTCCTGTGGAGCTCTCCAGAGACTCCCAGACCTCCAGGCATGGTGAGCCCTGGCTCTTATCCCTGTCACACTGTGCTCACAGTGCCACCTGGGCACTTGATCTTACTAGATTGGTATAATTTTGGTGAATCTTATGTTTCATTTTCATTTTTCAGTTCAGTTCAACTCAATAGACAAGCATTAAATATTTCCTGCTTGCATATACTCTGTACCAAAAAGCTGCTGGGGACTGGCTTCCATAGTCAGAAAATTTAGTCTCTGCGCATAGGGAACCTTCAGTCCAGAAGCCTGTTCTTTCCCTTGCATTTCCAAAAGTGAGAATTTAGTCTACAGTGGTTTGTGTGTTCTTCAGAGCCAAAGTGACAGTCACACAAAAGCTCAACGGGTCCAGTAGGTGCTGGCACATGGATTTGAAACATGGTGTAGCTCTCAGAGTCCCTTGCAGCTTTCTCAGAGCCTCTGACACACTTCATTTTGTCTTAATAATCATGTAAGAATAGCCCCATTTGCAGTTTTGATCTCTTTATCAGGGACAACAAACCCCAAGCTTCTGTGTTCACAAAATAACTGAAGTGGTTCAGAAAATCTGAACTCTTTCTACGTTTCTAAGTCAACATCTAAAATCATTTACCATAACCTTAATAGTTGTAAGAGAGAAAATTTGAATCCTTTGGTAAAGCTGCCAGAAAGATACTGACTTCTTTTTTTCTTGTCAAAATACTTGTTAATTATTCCTCAAAAGGTCTATCTCAGTTCTGAATGCCGATTCTGAGACAGTTATTTTGATACCGGCTGGGAAGTTGGGGCAAGGAGATGCCAAGGACTTGCTGCTGGGAGGGAGTTTACCAGGCTATCTACAATATTCCATGGCTGAGTCTGGTGCCATGCATCCTGGCACCTTAGTGGGGCCAGAGATGGACCAGAAGGGTGGTTGTGGAAGGAGAACGTAGGTTCAGATGGTGGGCAGAAGGAAAGAGTACATACAGGAGTGGTAGACCATGGGGAGTGCCAGTACCACAGGGGCCACCACAGCGGGTATGAGACAGAGCGGGCAGGAGTGTGAAAATGACAGTCAGGAAGCTGGAGGAAGCGCCTGGCCTGCAGCACTGGCCTTTTCCTGGACAGTGGGTCTTCCTCCAGAGGGAGGGGGCTGTGAAGAACCCAAAGGTTCGCAGGAAAAGTGAACAAACCCATCACCATGCAGGTGCGCTGTTCCTACACAACTCTAAGCCCACCATGCGTCCCCACCTGGGCTGGCTGCTGGGAGCAAATCCACTCCCACCTTGAGCTTATTCAGTAGTGGTGGCAATTTTGAAGCTGCTGTAAAGTTGCTCTCAAACTTGGGGGTCATAGATGTACCCCTTGGGGAAGAGCCTGTGGATTTCATGAGATTTTAAATCCTATTTATTCATCTTGAGGATAATCTAAATTCTTTTGAATTTTGTTCAGCCTGAAATATTTTGTAGCAATAGATCACCACTTGATGGAGTGTGCAGGTGAACCCCACCCTTCAGTGATATCTCAGCAGTCACCTGTGTATTAATGGAATTAGGAGGGAAAAAAGAAAGCTGTCCACTGAACTACGTGTTTACTGGGTGTTTCCCTTCTCTTCTGTTGTTCAGGCTGGCACTGACCGTGGCTGTTGACTGAAAAGAGTTGCCTCAACTATTTCACTCAGGTTTTTGGTTGTTGATAGCAGGAGGATGAGTCTAGTACCAGTAACCCAGGAGTGGATAGAAGCAGAGATGTGTGGATGAACTTTTTATCATTTCAGAGTTTCTCCTTTTGGGGTCCAAGGGAAATTGTCTCTCTGTTTAAAAAAAAAAAAAGAAAAAGTCCATGCAGTATTAAATGAGCAACCTCAGTATAAATGAATGAAGCTCCGAGGAACAGGCAAACAGTTAAGTTCTTTTTCAGCACACCATAGCAGGGGCCTGACCATCAGATGCTCCACTGATGCCAAGTAGCAGAATAAACTTGGGATTGGAAATTCTGTTGTACACTCCCCGCTGTGTGAGGAACCTGGAAGGCAGGTGTGGAGGGTGGGAGAGATGGTGGGAGAGGGTGGAAGCTGAGGACCAGTGATGAGAACTAAGGACGCCTAATGGGAGGGAGAGGAACTCTCAGGGGCCACAGCAGACTCTGCAGGGTGACAGGGAGGTGAGTGTGCAGGGATGAGGAAGGGCAGCAGAGGCTCCTAGAGCTACAAGGCATCACCTCTGAGCCCAGCGTGGAATGGCCTGGCTGCGGCAGAGCCCCTCTGTCCTGGGGGTGGTTGGAGACCGAGCATCATGCAGGGTTAGTGCTGAGTCTTCATTTATAGAGAGTGTCTAGTAACACTTGACTGTGTAGATATTTAAGGAAGAATTTCCATGCATCCGTGCTTGTTCACACTCTCACGCTGTCCCAGTGGCTACAGAGGAAGCACGGCCTGACATGCAGCCAGCAGCCCTGGGAGCAGGGAGCCGTCCCTAAGCTACTGAGGATGAAGAAAAGAGATGGGTTCTCTTCAGGCACCGGGCTGATATCATCTCTTTCCTAGACTAACTAACTAATCTCCAACATATGACTGTCCTCTTTACTCATACACTGACAGTAAAGCAAAGATTCAGAGCTCTGTGAGGGTCACAGTGTGTAAGCAGGTGTTTTTAAACAAGTTTGGTAATACATGGTATAGATCAAGCCTTGTCTCCACTGGCCCTTGTTACAACAAAGAAAACTGCTTATTGAAGTTTATTGTGGAGATGCCTCTCCACATCAAGCTTGGAATCGGCTATGTGAGCTCAAAGGGATGGTTCCACCTAGGGAAGCAGAAGAAGTGGATTATACCTCTATAGCTATATTGCCTGTAATGTTTCTGCAGAACTACTATATACATATATTCAAAGAAATATTCATCTTCAAGCCAAGTAGGCGAGATGCTTAAGAAAAAGGTGAGCTTGGGAGATCTGCGTAGTTACATGCATTCTCTGTTTAATGACATTGGGGGAAAGCTTTGGTAAGTACAAAGTGGGTAAATCAGACCTTTGTAATACCTTTTACATATTGCTGTTTTTATTTCAAGGCTGATTTGAACTATTACAGAGTAATATTTAAAGTGCTTTCCTGACTCTCCTTTGCTCTGCATTTCCCCATCAGGTCACTGGATTACTGGAGGGAGATGTTCTTTCTTTTTGTTTTTCAGTGTCTACTTATAAAACATGTCTTTTGAACTACCATGTTTCAGAGATAGCATGCCTTTTCCCAGAAAACCTCAGGTTAAGATTAAATAGGCACTGTATGTTTATCTGATTTTGTTTATGGAAGCATGAGAAATTTGGTAACCTTTGTATATACTTTACGCTATTAACTAAGTGAGAGGTCATTGGAACATTTAGAATTCCACTATAAACTTCTAAAATTGTCAGGTCAAGTCTATTGCATCAGAAGATATTTGCCTCCAATTAAAATAAATAAATTTTAAAAAAGTTTTTTTAAATAGAAAAAAAAAAAAAAAGAAGATATTTGCTGTTCATCCAGGAATAAAATCAGCTATGTGAAAAAGAGTGGGGTTCTATTTGGAAATCTACATTCAGTGACAGAAGTCCCAGCAACGTCAGATTCTTCAGGAGTTCACAAGGCCTTTCTGCACTGGCCACTTTGCTGGATGCCTTAGCAAATCAGTCTGAGCCTCTATGATGGGAAGTGTTGTAACTCCACACGTGCAATCAGTCACTGATTGTATAAGAAGTTATATTTAAAGCCACAGAGTCAGCCTGAAGTACTCTGTGCTTCTTTTATGATGTTCTAAATTGCATTATCATTATTTATGTTCTGGTACAAATTTCTTACTAGATCATAAACTCTATGTGAAAAGCAACTATCTGATTCATTCATCCCACAATGTTCAGCCCCATCCCAGGTACACTGCTGCTGCTGCTGCTGCTGCTGCTAAGTCACTTCAGTCGTGTCCGACTCTGTGTGACCCCATAGACGGAAGCCCAACAGGCTCCCCCGTCCCTGGGATTCTCCAGGCAAGAACACTGGAGTGGGTTGCCATTTCCTTCTCCAATGTGTGAAAGTGAAAAGTGAAGTCGCTCAGTCGTGTCCGACCCTTAGCGACCCCATGGACTGCAGCCTACCAGGCTTCTCCATCCATGGGATTTTCTAGGCAAGAGTACTGGAGTGGCTTGCCATTGCCTTCTCCGCCCAGGTACACAGTAGGCACTAAATAAATACTGGCTGCACACATTGAACCTGTCTAGGGTACGACTGGATTTCAAATAAGCTTCTAAAATCCGAACACATCTTTATTCACCAGGAAGCATGAATTATTTTTTAAAGGCAGTGGTGGGGGAACTTTTTAAACCAAATAAGGATTAGATTATGATCATCTTAATTCATGAATTTTCTCATTCAGTTCAGTTCAGTTGCTCAGTCGTGTACGACTCTTTGTGACCCCATGCACTGCAGCACGCCAGGCCTCCCTGTCCATCACCAACTCCCGGAGTTCACCCATACCTATGTCCATCAAGTCAGTGATGCAGTCCAACCATCTCATTTTCTGTCCTGCTCTCAATCTTCCCCAGCATCAGGGTCTTTTCAAATGAGTCAGCTTTTCGCATCAACTGGCCAAAGTATTGGAGTTTCAGCTTCAGCATCAGTCCTTCCAATGAACACCCAGGACTGATCTCCTTTAGGATGGATTGGTTGGACCTCCTTGTAGTCCAAGGGATTCTCAAGAGCCTTCTCCAACACCACAGTTTAAAAGCATCAATTCTTTGGTGATCAGCTTTCTTCATAGTCCAACTGTCACATCCATACATGACCACTGGAAAAACCATAGCCTTGACTAGACGGACCTTTGTTGGCAAAGTAATTTTGGAGTACATAGAAAAACAAGCATGTCTGAAGGAGAATACCAAGTATTTTATTATTTTACTTTTCAGAGAATTCATCTCTAAAGTGAATAATTTATATTGATTTCAATGTATTTTTAATGAATTAGTAGTTGGATTAGAATTATCAAGGAAAAGCATATCTTAACTTCATGCATTTATGATTAGACCTCTTGGAATAGAAGGGTCTGAGCTTTATCTGCCATATTCACCATCATCCAAAGAACTCAGGAGTATAGATTTCTTTTTCTAAAATTTAAATGACTAGAAATTGGCAGGCAGTTCAGAGTAATATCCAATCTTCAAAGTGTCCTTAGTAATTAAAAGAAAACTAATTATTTTTGCGTGGAACTCAGTAAGGTGACTTTAAGTGCATATTAAAAGGTCATAAGTATGACAACTCTTAAATATTACGACCAAGAAGAGTAAGTTTCACTTTCATTTATTTTGGAAATAGGTATTAACTGTAACCTCAAGAAACATTATGAACAGTGAGTTTGCTTCATGCCAGAGTGTTGTGAAAGTCAGGTGGTTGGTGGTTATTTGTTACTGAAGTCATGTCCTGTCTGTCTGTGTGTCTGGATCTGCCCAGGGTTGGCACATTGCTGAGAAGACCACAGTTCCAGGTGGCACTGGTGGTAAAGAACCTGCCTGCCAATGTAGGAGACCTAAGTGACGCAGGTTCGATCCCTGGGTCAGGAAAATCCCCTGGAGGAAGGCATGGCAATGCACTTCAGTATTCTTGCCTGGAGAATCCCATGGACAGAGCAGCCTGGCAGGCTACAGTCTGTAGGGTCATAAAGAGGCAGCGATGACTGAAACAGCTTAGCCCAGGCAGTAAATGAGGACTTTTCAATGAAGTAAAATTGAATGTCAAGGACAGGGAAAGCAAAGGTCATTTAATTCTATGATTCATATCCCAAGTAGTTTATGCTTTTTTGTACTCTGTGCAGGATTCCTCTGTTTCATTTTATATTTCCACGTAGCGTGGGTGTGGCTGAGTCTCCTTTACAAAGGTGGTCCATGTAATTTACTCGGTGTAAGTGTGTGAGGAAGCTATAAAATTTTAAAACATCAACAAGATAAACTTTTGAATCTTCAAACAAAAAGACTTAGAATAGAGGGAATAAAAAAAAACTCAACAAAATAATGATAGCAGGTCAAATTTTGCTGCCACATACGAGTCTGAGGAGGAGCCCTGGTCTTGACTTTGCTCACATGCATTTAACTAATAGTTCTTTCTTCTTTCCCATTTACCTCTGGAGATGAAAATTAGCAATGTAGGTGACAGTGACTTTACTGGGAGGTAGCAGCTGTCTGTGAATTTCCTTTTGTTGTTTTTAAAACAGACTGTCACATTTAAATGTCAAATATTGTGATAAGCTGGTATCCTTTAGAAATACTTATTTCATTTCAAATCAAACGTTCTCTCTCCTTCAAACTGCCAGTAATGACTGATTACTGTGCACAAGCTGTTATCCTCAAAGTTAGGACTTGAGTTGCAAATCAACTTAACAGAGTTCAGGAATATGGAGGTCTAGACCAACAGTTCTTAACTGGGAACAATTTTGCCTCCCCCTAACTCCTCCAGGGAACATTTGGCAATGTCTGAAGCAGTTTCTGGTTTTCACACTGGGTGTGTTACAGTGTGAAACACCAGGTATTCTTTACCTGGTGGCTCAGCTGGTAAAGAATTCTTCTGCAGTGTGGGAGATCTCGGTTTGATCCCTGCGTTGGCAAGATACCCTGAAGAAGGGAACAGCTACCCACTCCAGTATTCTGGACTAGATAATTCCATGGACTATATAGTCCATGGGGTCACAAAGAGTCGCACACAACTGAGTGACTTTGCACTTCACAGCTCCTCCAGGGAGCATTCAGCAATGTTTAAAGCAGTTTCTGGTTTTCACACCAGGTGTGTTACACGCGTCCAGTGGGGAGAGGCCAGTGACAGCCCCCACCACAAAGAATGATCCCCAACCCCAAATGTTAGCGGTGCTGAGGTAGAAAAAGCCTGGGCTAGGCCAAAACCACTAAATTCGGCTCTTACTCATCCATCTTCTTTCATATTACACTGGAAAACACGCATGGGCTTTATTCTTCTTGCTTTGGAGTTAATTACTCCTCCTCCTGGGTTTCTGTGTGCTTGGCAGTGCAACAGAGGCTTGGAGTTTGGCATTCCTGATGGCTTGCTCTCAGGCCAGCGTTCCACCTCCACCTGCACCAGCCTGTCCAACCTGAAAGCTTACCAAGTGAAAGCAAGAGTCTTGTGAAGACGCCTTAATTATACCCACCCATAAACTTGCTTAGAAAGGAATCTGTGAAGTCCTGGAGTTAGAAACTGGCTCTCTCACTGTTGTAGAAACAACATAAATTTCACATAAAACACATGCTTTTCTTTTCCCTTCTTTTGTCTCCATCCTGGCAATTCAAAAGTGCCACGAGGTGAAGAAATCTCTCCCTGCCACTCCCCAGAACCAGAAGAAAACCCAGCTTGTTCTAGCCCAGCTTTGTCATGGAGAGAAGGCAGCTGCTCCATTCTGAAATAGTCTTTCTCTGATAGCAGTTCACCCAAGGGTAAAATGCATTTAACAGTTTGAATTACACAGTGAACAGTAAATGCATGCCTGCTTCTGCTTTATGGTTCTTGAAAGTGAGACTGTGTGTTGGGGATTTATATCACTACACCTCATAGCCTAGCAGAGGGGGAAGAAGCTTCTTCCAGGCAGGGGTCACCATGTCAGTGCTGAGGTGCTGGCCACCAGCTGCCAGAGACCCCTGAAAGGGCTAAGTCACGATGCTCTAGGCCATGCCTGAAGGGAGTCCTGGAATGGGGCCACACACCTGTGGGGTATTCCTTGGGCATTCGGGCAGGGCTGGTTACCCAGGGTCCTGTTGGACTGTGAGCTTGAGTTCATTGACAGCCCCCCCCCCCCAATAATTCACATGTCTTATAAAACACAATAATTTCTTGAACTTTGAAGTCATCCCTGTAATAGTGCCTGACATACAACAAGGGCTCAGTAAGTATCTGTTGAGTGAATGAATGGGTTCAGAACTCTATGGGCTCTTGCTGCAGTTCTCATTTAACAGAGAAAGAAACTTGAGGCCCATAGACATCCCACGATTGCCAGGTGAAAAGTTTGCTTTCATGGCTCCTGGGTTGCAGGACCCTGTGATTGGTGTGCTCACGCGGACCCCAGGGAAACGGTCATTCAGCAGACGGTGCTGTGTGGGCCCCCTCCCACTCCCACTCCAGCTTCCTTACAAAGAGCCTCCAGGTTTGCTTAGGCTGCAACTTCGCCAAGTCTGCATCTCCCCAGCTGAGAAAAAAGTCAAAGACTAGATAGAATGCGGCTGAAGACCTCAACATAGCTGTTAGTTTTAAAACAATGGAATAGATATTTTCAAATGTCTAACTCCATTAAGCAAGATTTTTTTAAATGTTTATATATTAGTTCTTGCTCTCGCTGTATGAATGCAATACAAATTAGAGAACCAAATTGATAATTTTTTAATAAAGTAGACACATTTAAATTTAGTGTGACTGTAGCCAGCTACATAACTGATTGAACTTAATTTGAATTTCTATGTTGTATGATTTTCCCGGTAATTGATCCATTTTCCCATCTGTTAAAAAGGGGTTAGACTTCATGATAGTTAAGGTACCTTTACCGAGTTTAAGGAAAATTTTTAACAGGAGGTCTCTGGTCCAAGTCCACATGGGGTCTTGCAGCTTCAGAGACAGCACCACCACTTTGTAACGAAGAGGCACTTCTCTGTACCTTCGTTTCCTCACCTGCCAGATGCCAGCACAGTGGCCTCAGGGCTTAGGGACATGATGAGGGTTCAGGGAGGTGATGTATGAAAAGTGCCTAGCATGTAGAAAGTGCTCAGCAAACGTTAACTATTTTACTGCTGCTGCTGCTTCTTTGATTATTGATGTTGTGGTTTCTAGACTTTTACCAGTAAGGTAACCATGAATCGCATTCAGTGGCTTTTGGCTACTTAAAATGTGGCTTGTCCAAACTAAGACGTGCTATGAGTCTAAAGTAAGATTTCTCATATACTTTCTCTTGTACTAAATCTTAACACTTTTTAAAATTAATTACATATTGAAATGAAAAGATCTGGGATATATTGCATTAAATGAAGTATATTGTTAAAATGTATTTCAGCTATTTCTTTTTACTTTTTTATTAATGTGACCTGGAGAAGGAAATGGCAACCCATTCCAGTATTCTTGCCTGGGAAAATTCCATGGATGGAGGAGCCTGGGGTCACAAAGAATTGGACATGACTGAGCAACTAACTCTTTCACTTTTTCACTAGAAAATTTTAAATGACATATGTGGTTAACATGACATTACTGGATGGTGCTGTGGGCAGCCAGGGTCCCTGAAATATGCTGCAGGTTTTGTTCCAATCTGACCACATCTCCTGGTCTCCTCCAGTTCCAGTCCTCACATCATGGGCCTGAATCTTTAGCTTTTTTTCGGCTTTATCTCGGAAGGGTTGGCCCAAATAGATTGAAAAGAATAAGCATCTAAGCAAATAGGAATTTAATTTGCTCTCTTACTGTTTGGCTCTGGCCAAGGGGAGGTCCTATTTAAGCATAAATCAGCCTCCAGTAAATGAAGGGTGATCCGCTTCCTTGCTTCTCAGAGGGTCCACTGAGGGAGTGTCACTGGCCTTGCCCTTGGCTCTCCTTTCAAGGGCAGCACAAGGCTTGGTGCTTCTTCAGTTGGTGATTCCCAGCATTGCTCCTTAGACACATGTTAGTGTTAAAGTTGTTCTTGAAAAAAGTTCTCAGTGGAAGGTCCTGCATGCACAAAGCTACTTCCTGTGCATATTTTATATTAAGGACTCTGGGAAGTGAAGGGCTCTGCAGTGAAGAGGCCTGTCTGACGTTGTCACCACCCACGGTCACTCAGGTTTATTTGACCACAGAATCCTTTTCAAAGAGCACCTGTAAGACACATCCCACTGCCCGCCTGAGACAGTTTCAAAAACATTCTCTTAATGAAAAGGGTCCATTCACATGAACAATGTTTTCAGGGAAGGCAGGCTGAAACGTTGCCCTGGAAATGTGAGCTTGCTTTTTGTTGATTGCCTTTGCTGGAGGAAATCGCCGATAACTGTGCTTCTCTGGAAAGGGTGAGGGGAAAACAGTAATTGCTCTTTTACTAGTATGTCAACCTCTTATGAGGACCGTTCTTTTTTTTTGTTTTCTCAAACAATATTGAAAGAATGCCCTGTTTAGATCAATAAAATAAGAAAAAAGCTACAAAGGATTTGCCTTGAATTTATATTTCTTTATAATCAGTCTGTTTCCTGACAACAATTGAGACATCTAATGAGAGATGCAAATCTGACAGGACCACTCCCGCAAAACTGTAAAGTAACAAGAAGGCGGCCACACAGTGAGGAGGTGGCCCTGCCAGAGATGACAGGCTGGTGGGAGTCACGAGCTGGGCATGAGCACCAGCTCGGAGCCTCCTGGTTTCAGGGAGCCTTTGCAGTTTCATGGTCCCAACCACAGGCCTGGTTTGATTGCTCCCTAAGTCATAGCAGCATGGCCAGCTCTGAGGGGAGCTCCTTCAACATCCAGTTACTCCAGATTTCAATTTAGAGGATTATGCATTAATTACTTTAGTATTGTTATTCAGAAAAAGTTATTTATAAAAAATATGAAAAGAAAGAAATCTAATACACTCAATCCAATTTTTTTAAATGAAAAATGTATTTGTATATTTGATTTGGCCTGCTGCTTTTAAAAGATTAAAATTGGGATGAAAGAAGACAGTGTGCAACCATATGTCTGATAAGGGGTTAACTTCCAGCATATATACAAGGAATTCATACAACTAAATCAATAGCAAAAAGCCCACAAGTAATCCACTTAAAAAGTGAGCAAAGGACCCAAATGGATATTTTTCCAAAGACATAACACATGGCTGACAGATACATGGAAATGCAGATAGAAACCATGAATATCTTTTCATACCTGTCAGAATGGCTATTATCAAAAAGATAAGATGTAATAAGTATTGGTGAGAACGTGGAGAAAAGGGAACCCTTGTGCACTGCCGGTGACAAAGTGAATTGGTGCAGCCATGGTGGAAAACAGTATGGAGGGTCTTCAGAAAGCTAAAAGTAGAATTACCGTACGACCCTACAAACCCACTCCTGGAAACTAAATCAGTATCTCAAAGAGATATCTGCTCCCTCCTGTTCACAGCAGCATTATTCATAAGAGCCAAGATATGGAAACAATCTAAATGTCCATTAATGAATGAATGGATGAAGAAAATGTGATGCAATTTTTTTTAAAAAAGGAGGAAAGCCTGCTATTTGCAACAGCATGGATAAACTTGGAGTACATTATCCTAAGAGAAATAAGCCAGACAAAGAAAGACAAATAGTGCATATCATCACTATGTGTGGGATCTAAACAAACAAATGAACAGACACTGAGCTTGTAGGAACAGAGGACAGAATGGTAGCTGCCAGGGGCTGCCTAGGGGAGAGGGGGTGGGGAAGTGAGGGGATGCTGGTGAAAGGGCATAGAGTGAGTTGTAAGATGAGTAAGTTCTGAGGATCTGATGTTCAGCATGATGACTATAGTTAATTGGACTGTGTTGTCTACTAGAAATGTACTGCTCAGAGAGTGAACCTTAAACCTCCCTACATACACACAAAAAGGCAACTGTGAGTTGAAAGAAGGGTTAAAAGAAGAAATCATCTGAATATTCATATTATGTGTTTTGTGACGGGGCTAGAAAATAATCAAAGATTCATATTTTCTGTAGGGAAAATATTCTGTTGAGAACAGAAACTTTAATCTTTATCTCATGATTTTCTTTTCTTAATGCATAACATATATCACACCACTGTCTGTGCATTATAATCAGATGATCACTTATTACAGGAGTCTTCTCAATATATATTTTGTCAACGGGGATGATGATCCAAACTGTTTAGTCCTTCCTGTTCTAGCTTCGTCCACTGGTTTTCCTCCATCAGTAATGAGGGGTATTTAAAATAAACTTTTTGTAATGACACGTGACTTCTCTGGGCTGACACGTAGGGTCTAGGTTAACAGCACTTGCGCTGTCAAGCTGTGTAAGCTGGCTCTAGGGCCCTGCATGGAATCTGGGTTACAAGTGTGAATGAAGTTGGTGAAGTTTACGTAAACACAGCTGCCCGATGGCCTCTGGGTAACCTTGGACATCACTGTAATTTACCTTTGGAAACATGCACGTGCATCTTTTCTGACATGACAGGACCTTCCATGATGCTTTTACAGTGGTTTCACCTGTTTGTTTTTTTTGGTTACCAGACGTTCATGGAACCAATACAAGATAGTGGTTAAATGCAGCTCTTTATAGACAGACTGGGCTCAAACTGATGGGACCAAGGGCATGATCCCACACCCGAGTCTTCGCTTGGGACTTTGGGTGGAGCCTCCACCTTTGTGACCACACAGGACACTGCAGGGTGAGCAGAGTGGGTGCTCACAGTGACAGGTCCCTGCTGTCCCAGGGCACAGTTAGGCAAACTACAGGACAGCCGATCCAGAATTCACACAGGGATTTTCTTCCTCTGAATGTCTCTAAGAATAAAAATAGCATAGAATGCTGGTGACTCTCAGAAAGGAGCTATATACACCAGATACAAACTTTCTCTTAATTAAAGGACATCCAAACTGTTGGTACAAATGGTGTGAACAAGCCATGTATACACAGCAAACCACGGCCAGGCAAGGCTCTCCTTTTTCTGTTAGTGTTTCCCATACTTTCCACTCTGACTTTTGGTGTAGACACCAAGTAATCTTGTAATAAGTAAGCCCTGCTTTCTGAATACTTTGTCAGGATCCACAACAGGAGGAGAATCGTTGGTTTTATGAGCCGAGTGTTTGGATTATATTATAAAGTGGAAATGAAACTGTCAGACTTTTGTTGCCTGAAGTCAGTGACACTACATGTATATCTTTTCCACAAGTATTTTGTTGATGCTAGCTGTAGCCTGCCTGCTGATACATCGTCTGTGGAACATACAAAGGGTGACCCTGTATCGAAAAATCAACACCAACACAGTTTTTGTTATCATTGTCTTTGGAGGCCCCTGATTCTCTGAATGATGTCATAGTCAAGGGTCTCATCTTGTCTTTGCTGTAATTGATCCAGTGCTTAAAATTGTTCTCAGAGATTAAATTTTGCAGTTCTTGTATTACCCCTTTCCAAATGCTTACTATGTTTAACCAGCATACCTTTCTAGAAAATTTAATCTATATTTAACATAGAATTTTTTTTAAAGAAAATAACAGTGTTGTGAGTGTGTGTTGTGTCTAAGGCTAATTCACCTCACTGTCATCCCCCATGGTTTTAAAAGTAAGCAAGCGTGGTTGTGATATGAGATTCAAAAAGTCCCAAGTATTATCTGTACACACAGTTGCCATTTGAAAGAATAGTAAGTCTGAGTAGTAGTTTGAAGTCCTTGTATTAGAGAAGAATGTTCTGAGTCCATCTTTTCGTTCCCTGTGGATGATCAGTGGTGTGTAGCCAGGACCACTCACGTTTTCAGTGCCCGCATGGGTCGGGGTGCTCTCTGAGGCAGCGTCTACAGGCAACCAGGCTGGAGGACCACGTGACCACTTAATGGAACACTGCAGCCATACCCAGATCTTTCGACTTCAGTTGCTTCTGTAACACCAGAAAGAAGAAAGTCAGGCTCAAAGGATAACAGAAAACAGAAACCAGCTAGCTTAATTCTCACAAAGAAGACATTGACATGGCATGGAGGCCTGGAGTGCCTATGCGTTAATAATGGGAGCACAAATGTCCTCCAGTACATTGAAGATAGAACTAGAAACTATTAAAAGAGTATTTTCAACCCTTTAAAACAAGTGGAAGTCTTTGCATGCTTTATCTACATGAAGTATTTTGATATTGTTGATACAGTACATTCCATGACTTTTTGTATCCAAATTAGCACTGTATGATTTCCATTCACATTATAAATTATAATACAGTTTTTACCGATTGCACAAAGGGCTAATGATTCATTGATATGTGCATAGAAAGGTCTACCCCAGCTTCACAACCTAGGAGGCGTGAAGAGAGTAGAATTTTAACATAGGTTTTATTAGGGAAAACCCGGAGCCATGGCACCGTCCTGGCCATGGACTCGTGAGTGCTCAGCCCCTCCTCACTGTTTCACAGGATGCACCATGGGCTCCCAGTGGGAGCCCACCGGTCCGGCAGACCTGTCAGCCCTTAGATGGGCTCTGGAGAAGGAACTCTGATTCTTCGCGCACAGGTCACATTTGACAGTTGGAGACTAGCTGTTCCAGGCCTCTATCATCCTCCTACAGACCTTCCCCTGGCAGCCTAGCCACAGCCCCTGGGCATCCCTCACCTCATCCCAGGGCTGCAGGTGAGAGGCTCTGGGCAGCGTAGAACCATGGATAGAGTCGGGTGAGGCCTGCCTCAGAAACCAGCCTGCAGGGAGCGGGGCTCTTTCATGTATGAGTGATAAAGAAAATCAAGACTGTGTCCACAAACTCAGAGGAGTGCAAACCCCTTGCTTAGAAGAATTCTCTTCCTTTTTAAAGATGATAATATTTTATTGTACATATTTACCACATTTTATTAATCCATTCATTCCTCAATTGACATTTGGGTTGCTTCTACCTTTTGGCTGTTGTGACTAATACTGCTATGAAATGGGTGACTGCTGTCCTTTTCTAAAGTGCAAATCTGATGAAGTCACTCCCCAGCTTAAAGTCTGCCCAGTGGTGTCCTTGGGTCTCTTCTGCCAGCCCTGGGTCATCTGGCCCATGGCTGTGGCTGAGCCTTGAATCTCCATAGCCATCTGCCTGTGCCTCTACTCTGCCCTCCATCTAGAATGTGGCTCAAATCTGTACTTGCTCAAACCTTGTTTCTTCTTTCAAAAAAAAAATCCAAAACCCAAAGAGCTCAGGTGTCCTGGCCTCTGCCTAGGGTTTAGCACATGTGTGCTCCATCCTCTCCTACTGAGTTTGTGTGTCTGTGTTACCTGCAGGATCTGAGCCCTAGAGCAGGGCACGGCATCTGGTTTAGTTTGGAAATACTGTTCTTCCCGAAGTGCCTAACGTACTGGAAAGGTCCCTTGAGCAGTGTGACAGCTCCTGACCCTCAGGAGAGTCCTGCAAAGTAATTCCTTTGGAGACTGCTGGTGCTGCCCAGGTCACAGCTCTGTGCATGAGTGATTCTAGTCCTCAGAGAGTGACCTGTGTGGCTGCCACAGTCCTAGGAAGTCTTTACACAAAGATGGGGCTCAGCCCTCTTTGGTCAAGTTAGGGTCATGACCCTCTTAAGTCTGCTCGTTCAAAAGTGTAAAGAGCCACACTCCGGCACTCAGGCCGGCCCCGCCCGTTCCCCAGCATCATGTTGACCCGCTGTACCCCCAGCTCACTCGGCTCCAGGCACACAGATCACTGTTTAACTTCTCCCACTGAAGTACAAGCTGCTCCCTCCGTCTAGAAAGCTTATCCCAGAGATTCCATTGCAACCTCCTTCTCACCTTGCAGAGTATTTGCTCTTTAAATGTCTCTGACCACAAGGGCAGAGTTCTCACCTGCTTCCTCCAGCTGTGGACTCATAGAGGCCAACACCACCGTACAGTGATTGACAAAAAATGCACTGGGTTGAGAGTTATTAAAAAAACCCTGCGGCGCCTGCTTTAGCGGAGTGACTTTTCTCAAATCCCACATCCTCCCTGGGCCTTAGTTTTCTCTGCTGTAGTATGATGAATATTCCCTTTTCTGGGGTTTATTGGGGGATTACATGAATGGACACTGACCCAGTGCTTGCACACTGATGAGAAATAGCTCTGAGCCTCGCAAAAGAGGCTTACCCATGGTCCTTTCTCAGGCAGTTTATTAGCTAGGTTTATGTGGAGAAAGGGGCTCTGGAAGCAATGTGGTGTCCACAGCACTGATCATGCACCTTGGCCTCATGTGACCCTCACATGTTAACCCTTGCTGTTCTCCAAAAATCAGACTTTTCTTTCAGTATTTTAAGTCGCAATCAATCGTTAATAATAATAGCAGTAATGATCCTGCCTCCACTGAAAGCACGCTAAATGCTGCTCTCCCCAGAGACCCCGAGAGACTGCCCCAGCCAGGAATGTGACTCTGGAGATGCCAGCAGATAAAGAGGTGGCCCCAGCAGTCCACACTGCAGCGGGGGATGTGGCCAGGCCCTTGCTTACTAGGGCTGCCGGCAGTGCCCAAGGAGCAGAGGCCAGGAGGGCTGAGTAGAAAAGGGTGAGTCTCCAGGCTCCTGGTGGGGATGCGGTGGCTGCAGTGCGACTGAGGCTGGCTTGGGGCCATCCCAGAGGAAGGGTCCACTGCAGAGGGTGAGGGCACTGGCCTCTGGGGCCCACTGCACACGGACTGCTCAGTTCTGGGCGACCCTGAGGACAGGGACACATGGTGAGTGGGAGAGGAGCCAAGAGAAGAAAATGTGGATTTCCAGCACCAGGAGAGCCCCCTCCACCTGAAAACCTGCAAGCCTTTCAGGGACACAGTTTGAGGAGAAATATGTAATTTTAGCTTTCTTAGGTCAGGGAGAGAATCTAGCCCACTGCACATTCCTCAGAGCACACTCTTCTAATTATTAACAGTTTAATATGGGTTCTGCTTATTTAAGGAAAATCCCTGTGGTTCCCCGACATGTTTCACTGTCATAACTTCGTGTTTGAGCAAATAAAACTTCACGGACCCAGCTCCTGTAAGAACTCAGTCCTTGGCCTGGGGGGCTGGGAGACCCCTGACCCCAGGAAGCAGGGCCACAGCTCTGGAAATGAGCCCGACGTCACGTGGTCCTGGTTCCGAGGTGCAGGGATGTGTGTGCGCCCTGTCCCGATCCTCTGTGTCCCAGCGGCCGCGGAACCTCCAGCCTGTGGTTGCTGGAGCCGCCTCCCTCCCAGGCGTGCTTTCCACTCTGGGGTTTGCACGTGATCCCAGAGCACTGCCCGTGTCAGTAGAAGCTCAGCTTCTGCTTTCCAAGGCAGCAGAAAGCCTCCCGGCCTGGGAGAAATGCGGGTTATAATGTTGGCTAGCTGCCCAAGGCCAAAAAGCAAATGTTACAATTAAAATGCAAAGGACAGCAAATCCAAGAATTCTGACCCCCTTACTAGGATCGCCTGCCGGCTCCTGTCCCAACCCAGTGGTCCCTGTGTCCCAAGAAGAAGCGGGTTGGGATGGCATCTCCTCAGACACCAGATCCCTGGCCCTTCTTCCAGGTGATTCACATGGGCTCAATCTGCTTTTTGTGTTTTTTTGAGCTCTTAACTGATCTGCTTTACAATGAGATGGTTTTGTTGGAAGCAGACAAACCCAGTTCCCAAGGGACACTGATGATTTCTTCCGTCTCTGAGAAAGAGTTTTCATTTCCCCCAATATGTGAAAAAGGCAGGTGTCCTCCCTTCCCCTCCATGGACAATTTCCAGCTGTCAGCAGCTGCCGCAGGTGGCTGCGTAGGGCCTTGTCAACCGTAGAAGAGGAGAGCCTGCCCACCTTGCTGCCTGTTCCTGTCCATTCTCTGCCCAGACCTGCACCCACCCTTTCTGGAAGGTTGAAGGCTGGTACTCCATGCTTCCCTCCTTCAAACCTCATGGCCCAATTCAGGTGGCTCCCAGGGCCCAGCGCCAGCTGCAGCCGGCATCCAGCCGTCCAACTCCACCCACCTCAGCCTTCACTGACCTTGAGCAAGTTTTCCCTCCAGGTCATCCTCCCGTTGGTGTGTTCAGGACCAGGGGACAGTGTTGTATGGAAGGCAGCACCAGAAGATGGAACCATATGGCAGGAAGAGCTGTGTTTGTCCAGACAGGGAGGCCTGAGTCTGGTGGGCAGGGCTGCCTTGACCAGGGCTGGAGCCCTGACAGGCTCTCCTGCAGGAACCCTCCTCTCTCTACAGCCACACTCGAGTTGGGTCATCAAGGCTGTTACATGAATCTGTGTCCGTTGCTTCCAAAATTGGGACACTTCATCTGAATCATGGCTTGACAGCAAGCCTGGTTGTGTGAAATCTGCTTGGGAAAGTCTGGACACAGTAGGAAGCCTGCACCTCTGTGCTCACACCTCTGCCGTGGTGGTGGGTTCTCGGGGCCTTCTGCATCTGCATCCCTCCTGGTCCTCATCCTCTTCTGCATGCTTATGGTGGAAGGCCCCTGCCGACCCAGTGCAAAGCCCTCCCTGCAGCCAAATCTCATCACGTCGCAAACTCCTTTACTCCGTTGCTGCTGCTGCTGCTAAGTCGCTTCAGTAATGTCCAACTCTGTGCGACCCCATAGACGGCAGCCCACCACCCTTCCCCGTCCCTGGGATTCTCCAGGCAAGAACACTGGAGTGGGTTGCCATTTCCTTCTCCAATGCATGAAAGTGAAAGTGAAGTCGCTCAGTCTTGTCCGACTTTTAGCGACCCCATGGACTGTAGCCCACCAGGCTCCTCCATCCGTGGGATTTTCCAGGCAAGAATACTGGAGTGGGGTGCCATTGCCTTCTCCATTAACTCCATTAGGTAGGTCCAAAATTGAACATATCTGGACTCAGTGTACACCTTTACACTTGTGCATTAACTCATCCAGCCCACAGACGTTATTTAGGAACTGGTTACTATAGTTGCATATGACACATGGCTGTTTTCCTCATAAGTTCATGACATTTGGGGCTGTCCTCGAAGTGACCACATCTAGCTGTGCAGCTTCCTCTCTCCCCTTCCCTCCTCTTCCCCTAGCAATCCCTGCCCACCCCCAGACACACACGCACTCACACATGCACCAGGGTCAGTGTCATCTGCAGTGAACCACATCATGAACTTTTCTGAGTTTGAGTGACTTAACTCTTCTCTTTACTGTTTCCCTTAAAGTAGATTTCCACCTATTTGAGGTCAGTTTCTTGAGCTTTGTGTGTTCACAGTGCTTATTAACACAGAACTTAACACATCTGGGTCAGAGCTGACTGAACAGGGCACATCAGGGAGCCTCAGTGTACTAAAGCTTTTGGTTTCTCCAGTTCTCACCTTGAGTTTGCTTGTAACAGTTGCATGATTCTGTGACAGTTTGTTGATTATGAAGGGAATACGAAAGGTGAGTTAGACCTTTTGCTCCTAAAAAATATTCACAAAACATGAAAGAGTGAATAAAGACCTTTGTAAGTGACATTTGTAGCTTTAGAGTTTAAGGAAAATTCCTGAGTGCTTTCACTGTTTGAGTAAAATAGATGGTTATCCTGTATTTGTGTGTAGGGTAATTCCTGGGAAACTAAGGAGCCCGTCTGATGTGTCATAGTCAGTAAAGCAGCTATTCCCCTTCTTAGAAGTAACTTCTAAGAATAACATTTTAAACAGAAAGATGTTCTTTTCACTGATTTTCAAACTGATGACAGAATCTGACTCTTATCTCAGAGATATACTCTGCCCCTCAAACACAGGTGTCTGAGCGTGCTTGTGGGATGTGATAGAACGTCATTCCATGTGTCCCTGGGACTGTACCTGCCTGGTTTGCTTTAACAACTACTGATAATAATACAGTTAAGTTTTAACATGGAAAATTTTCATTTCGGGTTCACTTGTAGATCAAAAGTCCTTGTGTTTCCTTAGTCTGTTTGTCGTCCAATCATCTTATGGAAAATTGTTCACTTTTGGTGTGGACATAGTTTCCTTGAAGGCACTATTTGTTGAATGACTGACAGGATGAAAAAGCACCAGTTACCTAAGTGTGAAGAAGATGGGGTGTTTACACTGGCTCGGGTTAGGTGTGAGCCAACAATGGAGTGGTGTGGACATGGCAGTGTGTTGGTGGAAGTTCAGGGTCCTGACCTCAGGAGGTGATGGTCCATCGCCAGATGCTGGGCAGGAGAGAGTGGACTCTGCTGGCTGAGCCAGGGCACGCCTTATAGGGACCATGACAAGTGGGAGTTTGTGGAGTGGAATGTAGTCAAGAGGAGAGTTAGAATCCATGCAAGAGTAGTTGAGGGCCCGAGGGGCATTCAGTGTGATGGACAGGCTCGTGGTGCTCACGGCCAAGTTAAATGTATTTGCTCCTTCACCTTGTGTTACTCTGTGCTCACCACATTTAGTCAGTGTGAAACTATGTAACCTATAGTAGTACTCGATAAATATTTGTTGAATAAATGTTTGCATGATTAATCAGAGTTTTACAAGATTTCTTATCCATTACATCATCATTATGAGAAAACAATGTTTTCACAGAGATGTGCTAAGGGGACACTGGGCATGTTTGTGACCCAGAGAACGTCCAGTTGGAATTTGAGATGGAAGCACAGGGGTTCAGGCTGAGTTGGGTTCCCCACCACATGGGCTCCTGAGGGGGACAGGAGGGGACTGCCTCCACCCCCACAGAAGAACAGCCTAATTTTAATTTATTTCTGTCACTCCAAGTTTTCTTCCCTTTCCCAGTGACCAGTTTTATTACTGTTAATCACAGAATTGCCATTTGAAGTCATATGATTTTTTGTTGTTAAATTTAGGTATTCTAGTTTGTTCAGCCATTCTTTTATTGGACCAGTTTGTGTGGTTTCTTGTTTTTTATTTTTGCAATACTGCCTCAGTAGTTTTACACAAAATTATTTTTCTCTTGGATTATTTCCTTGGGGTATAGTTCAGAAAGTGAAATTACTACAGTCTCATGGTAAAATTTTTGAATTTCGCAGTGATGCTAATTTTTCAAAGTCCCACACTCTACAAAAAATTGTAACAATGCACAAATTTTTTATTTAAAATAAACCTTTACTTAGTATCATCTCTGTCCATTTTAATAGGAGAATATCAGACTGTTTCAAGAACCCAAGATCTAATGCCATCCCCTCATGAGCACAGTGGCCCTTACTTTGTCTCCATTTCAGGAAAACATTGTAGAACTTTTCATCTTGTGTTTTGGGAGCCATAGAAGACTGTGATAGACACCGTAGTTTAGAAGGTTATTTGGCTTGTTCCCAGTGTAACAATGCAGTTCCCTCTGAATAGTGGGTGAACAGGTTTGGGGACACTGGGTGCTGCGTGGCCTGGACGAGGAGCCTGGCTTTGGAGCTAGAGAGTCTGGTCTCGGTTCAGTACTGCCCGCCAGCAGCCGCAAAATCGTGAGAGCCTTAGGAATGGTAAGAACAGAGTGGGAGCCCAGGGAATTATTGTTATTCTTGATGCGTTACACAGACATAGCCAGATCTATGATACTTAAAATTCTGTCCCATGTCAGACTTCTAAAATGACCCGAAGAAGTTGAACAAAACATTGGAAGACACTCCTTGCTCTGTAAACAAGTCATAAACTACAGCCCAAGCACCTATGCAGGCCTCTCCTAACCGTGTTTACACCAGAGATATTTGAGTTGAAAAACAACATGCCTCACTCTGAATCACTTAACATAAGTCCAGCAGATTTCGTGGTCATGTTTAGTAAGTCCCCAGCCCTGGACTTAAGGGTCTCTCGTGTGGATAGTGTTCTGCTTCCACGTAGGGATGTGTTGCTGTGCAGCTTTCGGGTCCCAGCCCTGGGACACAGCTCCCCACCCACACTAAGGAGAACCGTGTCCAAATGTGGTGAGCTCGCCTCCCACTCTTCTCAGCTGCTTTCAATTAGCCCCGATATACTTAACCTGGCTTGTGTCTCCATCAGTACAACTCTCCCATGTCCATACAAATTCTGAACCACAGAGGGAAAGGAAACAACAGTGAGTGTTTTCTGTAATGGAGCTCTGCCCTCCCTGCACTGCAGTACTTGTGCTGCACAGATTTCTTTGCTCTGATTAGACAAATGCTTCCCATCCCAGGTTTGCCATGAGAGGCATGCTTCTCCCTCAGTGGGGCTCAGAGGATGTCATATATTATAATCACTGTATAAACATACATATCTCTCTGTGTGGAACGCCATTGTCCATATGTGGATTTTTGGAACCAAAACAAAATGAACTTAGCCAAGAGACTGTAAAAGGTAGGCCAGCTATGACCTAATCTCCTTAGCCAACAAGGAAGTTTGTACTTTGATGGACACGATTTGTGTATCACCTCGGAAGAGAATCTGTTTAAGCCTCATAGACAGCACCGTCTCTATGTGGGTACTCTTGCTGGAGCTACAAAGCTTGGACTGACTGGTCCTCACAAGCTCAAGTGCGTGGTGCACCCTGTCATTCTCGGTGGATCGGGGGCTGGGGATCTACTTGCCCAGAGATATGGAACTCTAGTGGTAAAGAACCCTCCTACCTATGCAGGAGATGTAAGAGACAAAGGTTTGATCCTTGGGTCAGGAAGATCCCCTGGAGGAGGTCACGGCAACCCACTGTAGTATTCTTGGCTGGAGAATCCCATGGATAGAGGAGCCTGGCGGGCTCAAGTCCATAGGGTCAGTAGGGTTGAACAAGACTGAGCAACTGAGCACACACACGGGACTCTAATTTCAGCTTTAGGGGAATTTAGGGCCCCTGGGGAGGAACTAAAAACCCCTGTAAACCAGGAGGGGAACTGATGCTGCGGAGAGTGAAAGGTAAGAAATCTAGCCTTTAGGAACTAGAGAACCTGAGGCTAGAAGCTAGAATGGAATGATGAGGCAGGGTCCCAGCTTCAGCAGCTCCCAACCCTTGGTAGAGAGGGCACTTCATATTTGAATTAAAATTACTCTTCAAAGACATGTGGGGGGTTTGTGCTTCAATACGTGAGAAAGCAGCAGGAGTTCTGGCTTCCAAAGCATCTGAATTAAAATGTAAGTAATACATGGCCATGAGAGGGTGAAACAGTAGAGAAATGGACTCTACACCCTTTCTGAACCCTTTATTTAAGATCATAGAAATAACCCTAGGAATAAGTTACAAATAATTGCCCATTGATCATTTACACCTGTCACTTGAATGGATTTGGTTTCTCTTTCATCACTGTTCATTTGCATGGAAAAATGTACATGGGTTTCTGAGTTTAATTTTATAGTGTTTCTCTCCACTGTAACGATGCGATTTAGATCCTATTTGATAGGAAAACAGTATTATTCAGTATTAGTCATAGTATTATTATTCAGTATTATTATTTCCCAGTAGCTTTTTATCCTTCCAGTTCTTTGCAGATACTAGGAATCAGAAACTGACTTGTGGCATCATTGAAAACCTATTTAATATGAGGCTTTGCTCTAAACTTGACGCATGTGCTTTTAAGACCATGTTAATGGAGCCCATAACTGCTCACATGAGATGAATCTTACCATGTTGTAGAGGCTTGTCCCAGGCCAGGCACTGTGCTTAAACTCAGCCTGCAGGAGACACATCATGGCTCCTTTTCACTGGTGAGGCCACAGAGGACCAGGAGGTGGAGTGACCACCCCAACCCACAGAGCCAAGCCCAGGCCCTGAGCTGTGTGCCGCCAAAGCTGCTCTGCTTCTCCATGCCACACTGCATGTCCATTCTCATCTCTCAGAGTCAAATGGGAAGAACAGATGGAGTCTAATTTCAAACTTAAGAGAAATTGGGAAATCTATGCCAGGAAGCCAAAACAACTGGCCTAATCAAATTGGTCCAGTCGCTCCTCTTTTCCAACCTTGCCTTTGGCAGAACTTGCTCTCCCCCACGTTTCCTCTTTGATCTTCCCTGGTGAAGTCGTTAAAGTCCAGGCTTTGTTTCACTGTCGTTCCTTATTTAGATGGACCCAGGTGGGCTGATGCAGTTGGAACAGTGTGGAATTCTCTGGACAGCAGTAGAGTTGTGGACAAGTCCAGTGTGTGTTTAAGATTAAAAGCCCAGGTGTGGGGGAGGAAATAGAACAAAAAATAGTTTTTTTTTTAAATGCAAATACTAAACCTACACTTATGGAAAAAGCTCTCTTCCCATGAGATCCACCCAAAGTATTTTACCATCAGCACACACAGAGGTTACTCAGAGATGGGCCATCTTGGGGCTAGCCAGACTGCACACAGCATCAGCCAGGCCAGCAAAAGTACATCGTGAGACCAGAAGTGGGCACTCATTGCCAGGCTGGGTCTGTGCAGCAAGGGAAGAAGAGTGCTGGTGGAATGGTTCGTGACGACATGCTCTCTTGAAGGTGACACAGAGGGGTGTCCTCTGGTACTAAAGGCACTGCTTAACTTGTCCTGGGATGTAAATTCCAACAACTCTCATCTTAAACTGAGAAATGAAGCTGAATCAGTGCAGGAGTTCTTAGGCTTACTTGGTTTGTGCTGCACATTTTCCTTGTTTTCCTTGCTTTTCACCTCCACATGCTGCCCTCAGGGAGTGATAAACCTAACATGGAAAATAGAGGTTTTAGTACATTTTTGTCATTTGAACACCAGTGTCTTTCAGTGGTAATAGAAAGGCAGGTCGTATCAACCTTCTTGTTTCAGCAGTGCCTCATGATGTGTGATGTACAAGAAGCAGCAAATACTGTATCAGATATCTTGGGTTTATTTGCCTGAACAAAATAGATTTTTATTTTAAAAGAATGATCTTCCCTCGACTAAAGGAAAGTATCCAAGTACAAGAAAACATCAGATTTTGATTTATAACAATGTGTTTCTTTAAACTGTGTCTTTTATTTAGACTTTAAAAATATGTGCAGGCTTATGTATAAACCTATCAATATAGAATGAATGTTCAATAGTAGATTGTGTGTTATTCACAGGCCTGTTTGACTGTCAAGTAAAAGTAATTTCAATTCATAATAACTGTGTCATGTTCTTCTCTACCAGTAAGCAAATTATGCAAGCTTTTCCATTCACATGTGGAAAACCATTTTAACATAGTATCAGTTATAGTTTCAAAAATCCAGAACTGGATATTTGTCATGGAGCAGCCTGTATTGCTTTGTTAGGAGAACATATTAGAATCCAGACATCCAGAAAGATCCCCTCACCTTTTCAGAGTCCATTTTCCTTTTTTTGAACAACACAGAGTTTAGGGGCACTGAGCTCCTGCACAGAGGAAAATGTGAGTATAACTTTACAGTCAGCCCTCGGTATCCATGACTTCAACCAACAGCAGACAGATCACATGGTGCTGAAGTTTTTAACATTGCAAGAAACCTGTGTGTAACTGAATCCATGCAGTTCAAACCTGGGTTATTCAAGGGCCCAGTGTACAGACGCAAACCAAACAGAGATCTTAGAGTGGCCCCACTGATGCTTACGCACTTTTTCTCCCTCATTCAATCCTTCAGACTCTCACTCAGTGGCCATTTGCTCTCATTTTAGGTGCAGTTTAAACCTCATTAGAAACCAGAAGCTCTTGTATGTCCACAAAGGATTTTAAAAGCTTGACAGCAGAAAAGAAAAAAAAAAATGTAGCAGTTACTATAACAGGTAAAGGCTGCTAACAACACAAAGATAGAATTTCTCATTGATCTTAAGACCTCTGAATTTAGAAGTTCTCACAATAGCCTCCAGAACAAAGAAAAAGTCAGGGGATGAAGGACACAAAAAGAAGTTGTAAGCCTAAGGGGCAGGTCTTCCATGAGACATCAAACAACCCCCACCGGCCGAGGCCCAGGAGGGTGGTGTCCCAGCATCATCTACAGAGCAGTCACCTATACACGGTGCCACATACCTAATATGGTGACATCGGCAGGCTTAAAGCAAATGCTTTACAAATATTTATCCAAAACCATTGAAATAAGCATTCTCAAGGCTTACAGAAGTCAATCTGAGTTGTCTGGAAGGTGACAATGGTTTTTGGAGATTGCTTTCAGTTCAGTTCTGTTCAGTCGCTCAGTCGTGTCCAACTCTTTGCAACCCCATGGACCACAGCACGCCAGGCCTTCCTGTCCATCACCAACTCCCGGAGTCCATCCAAACTCATGTCCATTGAGTCAGTGATGCCATCCAACCATCTCATCCTCTGTCGTCCCCTTCTCCTCCTTCCCTCAATCTTTCCCAGCATCAGGGTCTTTTCAAATGAGTCAGCTCTTCACATCAGGTGGCCAAAGTATTGGAGTTTCAGCTTCAACATCAGTCCTTCCAGTGAACACTCAGGACTGATCTCCCTTCAGATGAACTGGTTGGATCTCCTTGCAGTCCAAGGGACTCTCAAGAGTCTTCTCCAACACCACAGTTCAAAAATATCAATTCTTCGGCTCTCAGCTTTCTTTACAGGAGATTGCCTGATCCTTAATAAATGAGGGGCCAGATGAGGATTTCCCCCTCTGCTGTCTCAGAAATATAATCCTAGAATTCCTTAGCTTCCTGGAGATCTTGCTGCATTCTGGGCTTTTCATGTATAAACACTTAGATGTTCTAAGTAACTAACTCCCGAGGGAGGAGAGGGGTGGATGAGGAGTAACTTTTGCTGATGACTCATGTGCTGTGTGGAAATTCCCCGTGTAAGTGAGGTATATTGGGGCAACTGAACTGAAAGAGTTAATGCACTTTCAGAAGCCTCTAATTTATTATTCCGGAAGAGTAATTTACTCACCAGAAGTGTCCGGGTGATACTAACACATTTGTAGCCTTTAAAAGATCAATTTTATTTTAAGATTAAAAGTACAACGCAAGAGCTGGAAAGTCATTAAAAACTGGCAGTTTCCCAATTTTGAAAGTACTCATTAAAAGATTTCTGTTGCAGAAGGAGCAAGAAATAGCTTGGAATTGTGGCAGCATGGATCATGTTGTAAACATGTTAACTCCAGCTGGAGAGAGGTCTGCAAATAAAACCAGAGATAAGATGAAGCATCAGCAGGAGGTGCTTGGGTGTAGGGTGTGTGGACCAGGTTTCCCTACTTCTCTCTACTAACAGGTTTTGATGTATCTGGCAGGGTTGAAGACACTGGGACAACAGAGTAAGTGAACTAATTTTTCTACCAAATCAAGTTGAGTCATATAGCACTGTCATTCCCAAACCTCTCTGCTGCCGCATTCCTCTCTAACTCTGGAGAGGGTTCCGGAAGTCTCTTGCTGTCATAGATTATGAAAAAGATGAGCTGTTCCAAAAGGCTAGAGATTGTTTCTAGCCTACGTGTTCCCAGCTGTGGCTGCATGACTGTAGTTCAGTGCAGATAGGGCATCTCAATGCTGACATGTCCCTGTGAGCCCATGGAGACCTGCCCTGTGGGGGTCTGCTCAAATTTTGCTTCTCTTTTTTGCAAGTTAACGTGTTAAGTTCCTTCCATTTGGAGAGACTCCTTGACCTTTCAGTTGGTGGTGTTCTTTCCTTCAGAAATATAAAATAACTAATCTGATTTGAATTTGGAGAATTACATCCCAAGTTTTAGAAAAATCACAGAATTGATACCTGAAGAATTAACACTGTGGTTATAATATTGTGGCATTTGATAGAAAATGAATTCTCACCCTGCTTCTATTATTTTCAGACTTTCATAGCTCTTTTTCAACATAGGACTGTTGTGGTGGAGGAGCCTGGGCATGGTGGGTGATTGGCGGCAGAGGCAGGGGATGCCCAGCAGTGCTTCGTCACAGCAAGAGCAAGGCCAACATGTAGGCGAACAGAACACAGAGCCTGCAAGGAGATGAAGTCAGAATGCATGGTAGCAGACAATCTTTAGGACCAGACAGAGGCAGGCATCTCTTCTCACCAACAACTTTGGTTTGCTGAGTCACAAAAAAGGGCAGGTGAAAGATTTGATTTTAGATCAGTATTAGGAAGGGAAGATAGGAAGATAAACTGTGCCTGGCAGGTTGTTCTGGCTGTTCCTGAGGTCCATGGCACACTCCTCTTCTTTGGAATGGACCTTAACAAAGACCAATGATGTGTATTATTCCTAAGCTTGGAAAATGATACAGCAAGGAAGAAGTACATCATTTCACACTCACATAGACCTTCTGAAACTTAAAAATAATTAACACATTCAGATAGAGTTGAAATGACAGAACTAGAGATTGAGTTGGCAGTTCCAGAAGCAGGATGGTGATCCTCACCCTGCCTGCAGGATGACAGCACGGGGGCTCAGCTCCCCCACCAGCTGACCACAGAATCTTAGGCTGAGTCTGCACCCCTCAGGGTTTCTCTGCTGCAGGATGCTATGAGGTGAGGGCACTCAACACCTACAGTGCCTGGCACCGGGAGTGCATCAGGCAACTACAATTCTGTGGTGTCAGAGTAAATGAGGAAGGTCAGAATTTAAAAAGCTCAAACTGGAAAATGCTTCTTGGTTTGAAATGTCAGAACAATAATAATAATTTTCTATAGACATACACATTCAAGCAACACCATTATTCTGTCTCATATATTCTGTTTAAATTTTTTATTATTTTTTTAAAATTTATTTTTAATTGGAGGAGAATCACTTTACAATATTGTGTTGGCTTCTGCCATACAACAGTGTGAATCAGCCAGTGCACATATGCCCCCACCTCCTGCACCCCCCACCACTGCCCCCCACGCACCCCACCTGTCTAGGTGGCCACAGAGTGCCGCACCAAGCTCTCCGTGTTATACAGCACTCCCATCAGCTGTCTGTTTCTCGTACGGCTGTGTGTGTGCTTCACTGCCACTGTCCCATCCTCTCCGTTCCCGTGTCCAGACCATGTCCATTTTAATCTCTGTCTGCATCTCTATTCTTGCCCTACATGTAAGATCATCGATACCATTTTTCTAGATTCCATATATGCATGTTAATATATAATATTTGCTTTTCTCTTTCTGACTTTACTTCATTGTGTATAACAGGCTTTAGGTTCATCTACTTCAATAGAACTGACCCAAATGTGTTCTATTTTATGGCTACTATTCCATTGTGCATAGGTACCACAACTTCTTTATCCATTCATCTGTAGATGGGCATCTAGGTTGCTTCCATGTCCTAGCTGTTGTGAATAGTGCTACTATGAACATTGAGTAAACATGTCTTTTTCAATTATGGTTTTCTCAGGGTATATATCCAGTAGTGGGATTGCTGGGTCATGTCCTAGTTTTTAAGGAATCTCCATACTGTTCTTCATAGTAGCTGTATCAATTTACATTCCCACCAACAGAGCAAGAGGATTCCCCTGTCTCCACCCGCTCTCCAGTTTTATTGTTTTAGATTTTTTGATGATGGTCATTCTGACCAGTGTGAGGTGATACCTCATTGTAGTTTTGATTTGATTTGATTTCTCTAATAATATGTGATGTTGAGCATCTTTTCATATGTTTGTTGGCCATTCTTCATTCTTTGGAGAAATGTCTGTTTAGGTCTTCCACCCACTTTGTATTGGATTGTTTGTTTTTCTGGTATTGAGTTGCAAGAGCTGCTTATATATTTTGGAAGTTAATCCTTTGTCAGTTGTTCCATTTGCAGTTATTTTCTCCCATATTGAGGGCTGTCTTTTCATCTTGCTTATAGTTCCCTTTGCTGTGAAAAAGCTTTGAAGTTTAATTAGGTCCCACTTGTTTATTTTTGTTTCTATTTCCATTGCTCTAGGAGGTGGGTCAAAGAGGATATTGCTGTGTTTTGCCTGTTTTCCTGTAAGAGTGTTATAGTTTCTGGCCTTACATTTAGATCTTTAATCTGTTTTCAGTTTATTTTTGTGTATGGTGTTAGGAACTGTTCTAATTTCACTCTTTTACATGCAGCCGTCCAGTTTTCCCAGCACCATCTATTGAAGAGATTGTCTTTTCTCCATTATGTATTCTTGCGTCCTTTGTCAAAGATAAGCTGCCCATAGGTGCATGCATTTATATCTGGGCTTCCTGTCTTGTTACATTGGTCTGTGTTTCTATTTTTGTGCCAGTACCATACTGTCTTAATTACTGTAGCTTTGGAGTATAGTCCAAAGTCAGTAAGGTTGATTCCGCTAGCTCCATTTTTTCTGAAGATTGTTTTGGTTATTAGGAGTTTTTTGTGTATCCATACAAAAATCCACAGAAATTATTTGTTCTACTTCTGTGAAAAATGCTATTGTTAATTTCATAGGGATTGCACTGAATGTGGATTGCTTTGGGTTCAGTTCAGTTCAGTCCTCAGTCGTGTCCGACTATGTGACCCCATGAATCACAGCACGCCAGGCCTCCCTGTCCATCACCAACTCCCGGAGTCCACCCAAACCCATGTCCATCGAGTCGGTGATGCCATCCAACCATCTCATCCTCTGTTATCCCCTTCTCCTCCTGCCCTCAATCTTTCCCAGCATCAGGGTCTTTTCAAATGAGTCAGCTCTTCGCATCAGGTGGCCAAAGTATTGGAGTACCAGTTTCAACATCAGTCCTTCCAATGAACACCCAGGACTGATCTCCTTTAAGATGGATTGGTTGGATCACCTTGCAGTCCAAGGGACTCTCAAGAGTCTTCTCCAACACCACAGTTCAAAAGCATCAATTCTTCAGTGCTCAGCTTTCTTTATAGTTCAACTCTCACATCCATACATGACTACTGGAAAAACCATAGCCTTGTCTAGATGGACCTTTGTTGACAAAGTAATGTCTCTGCTTTTGAATATGCTGTCTAAGTTGGTCATAACTTTCCTTCCAAGGAGTAAGCGTCTTTTAATTTCATGGCTGCAATCACTATCTGCAGTGGTTTTGGAGCCCAGAAAAATAAAGTCAGCCACTGTTTCCCCATCTATTTCCCATGAAGTGATGGGACCAGATGCCATGATCTTAGTTTTCTGAACCGTGAACTTCCAGATGTTCAAGCTGGCTTTAGAAAAGGCAGAGGTTCAGTTCAGTTCAGTCGCTCAGTCATGTCCAACTCTTTGCGACCCCATGAATCACAGCATGCCAGGCCTCCCTGTCCATCACCAACTCCCAGAGTTCACCCAAACTCATGTCCATAGAGTCGGTGATGCCATCCAGCCATCTCATTCTCTGTCGTCCCCTTCTCCTCCCGCCCCCAACCTTTCCCAACATCAGAGTCTTTTCCAGTGAATCAACTCGTCGCATGAGGTGGCCAAAGTATTGCAGTTTCAGCTTTAGCATCAGTCCCTCCAATGAATACCCAGGATTGATCTCCTCTAGAATGGACTGGTTGGATCTCCTTGTAGTACAAGGGACTCTCAAGAGTCTTCTCCAACACCACAGTTCGAAAGCATCAATTCTTCGGCGATGAGAGGTACCAGAGATCAAATTGCCAACATCTGCTGGATCATTGAAAATGCAAGAGAGTTCCAGGAAAACATTTCTCCTTTATTGACTATGCCAAAGCCTTTGACTGTGTGGATCACAATAAACTGGAAAATTTTGAAGGAGATGGGAATACAGATTTCTCTGCCTCTTGAGAAACCTGTATACAGGTCAGGAAGCAACAGTTAGAACTGGACATGGAGCAACAGACTGGTTCCAAATAGGAAAAGGAGTACATCAAGGTTGTATAAGGTCACCCTGCTTATTTAACTTATATGCAGAGTACATCATGAGAAACACTGGGCTGGATGAAGCATAATCTGGAATCAAGATTTCCCGGAGAAATATCAATAACCTCAGATATGCAGATGGCACCACACATATGGCAGAAAGTGAAGAAGAACTAAAGAGCCTCTTGATGAAAGTGAAAGAGGAGAGTGAAAAAGTTGGCTTAAAACTCAATATTCATAAAACGCTGACCATGACATCTGGTCCCATCACTTTATGGCAAAAAGATGGGGAAACAGTGACAGGTAGGTTTACATGCATGCTAAGTCATTTCAGACATGATTGAAAATGACCCTTTGGACCATAGACCACCACACCGCTCTGTCCTTGGGATTCTCCAGGCAAGAATCCTAAAGCGAATTGCCATGCCTTCCTCTAGGGGATCTTCCTGATGCAAGGATTGAACTTGCTTATCCTACAGCTCCTGCACTGGCAGTAGGTTCTTTAGCATTAGCACAACCTGGGAGGCCCCTTAAGTAGGTTTATTCCTAGGTATTTTATTTTTGTTGTTGCAGTGGTGGATGGGATTGTTTCCTTAATTTCTCTTTTTGATTTTTCATTGTTAGTGTATAGGAATGCAAGGGATTTCTCTGTGGTTAATTTTATATCCTATGAGTTTACTAAATTCATGAATTAGCTCTAGTTATTTTCTGGTGGTGTCCTTAGGGTTTTCTATGTATAGTATCATGTACTCTGAAAAACAGACTTTTACGTCCTTTTTTTCCAATCTGAATTCCTTATTTCTTTTTCTTTCCTGATTTCCATGGTAAGGAGTTTCAAAACTATGTTGAATAATAGTGCAAGAGTGGGCACCCTTGTCTTCTTCCTCATCTTAGAGGAAATACTTTCAGTTTGCTGTGGGTATGTCATATATAGCCTTTTTTATGTTGAGGTATGTTCCTTCTGTACCCATTTTCTGGAGAGTTTTTATTTTAAATTGGTATTGAATTTTGTCAAAAGTTTTTTCTGCATCTATTGAGATTATACTGTTTTTTATCTTTCAGTTTGTTTATAGGTTGTACCACATTGATTGATTTGTGAACGTTGACGAATCCCTGCATCTCTGGGATAAACCCCACTTGATCATGGTGTATGATCCTTTTAATGTGTTGTTGGATTCTAATTTGTAGTATTTTGTTGAGTATTTTTACATCTATGTTCATCGGTGATGTTGGCCTGCAAATTTCTTTTTTTCTTTTTTCTTTTTGTGGTATCTTTGTCTGGCTTTGGTATCAGTGTGATTGTGGCCTCATAGAATGAGTTTGGGGTGTTCCTCCTTCTGCAGTTTTTGAGTTTGAGAAGGATAGGTGTTAATTTTTTGTTAAATATTTGATAGAAATCCCATGTGATGCCATCTGGCCCTGGGCTTTTGATTGTTGGAAGAATTTTGATCACAGTTTCAATTTCAGTGTTTGTGATTGGTCAGCTCGTGATTTCTGTTTTATCCTGGTTCAGTTTTGGAAGATTTTGGATCACAGAGAGTTGGACATGACTGAGCAACTAACACTCTTTACTTTCACTTTTCTAAGAATTTGTCCATTTCTTTGAGATTGTCCATTTTATTGGCAATAGTCCCTCATAGTAGTCTGCTACGATCCTCTGTATTTCTGTGTTGTCTGTGTAACATCTTTTTCATTTCTAATTTTATTGATTTCAGTCTCCTCCCCTTTTTAAATTAATGAATCTGCCTTATGGTTTATCAATTTTGTTTATCTTCTCAAATAACCAGCTTTTAGTTTTATTGATCTTTGCTATTTTTTCCTTCATTTTTTTTTCATTTATTCCTGCTCTGTTCTTTTTTATTTCTTTCCTTCTACTAACTTTTGGGGTTTTTTTTCTTCTTTTTCTAGTTGCTTTAAGTGTATTGTTAGGTTGTCTATTTGATGTTTTTCTCCTTTCTTGAGATAGGCTTGTATTGCTCTAAACTTCCCTCTTCATTTCAGTCCCGTCGCTCAATGGTGTCCAACTCTGTGACCTCTTGGACTGCAGCACATCAGGTTTCCCTGTCCATCACCAACTCCTAGAGTTTACTCAAACTCATGTCCATAGAGTCAGTGATGTCATCCAGCCATCTCACCCTCTGTCATCCCCTTCTCCTCCCACCTTCAATCTTTCCCAGCATCAGGATCTTTTCCAGTGAGTCAGTTCTTCACATCAAGTGGCCAAAGTGTTAGAGTTTCAGCTTCAGCATCAGTCCTTTCAATGAATGTTCAAGACTGATCTCCTTTGGGATGGACTGGTTGGACCTCCTTGCAGTCCAAGGGATTCTCAAGAGTCTTCTCCAACACCACGTTCAAAAACACCAATTCTTCAGCACTCTGCTTTCTTTATAGTCCAACTCTCACATCCATACATGACTACTGGAAAAACCATAGCTTTGACTTGATGGACCTTTGTTGGCAAAGTAATGTCTCTGCTTTTAAATATGCTGTCTAGGTTAGTCATAACTTCGCTTCCAAGGAGCAAGCGTCTTTTAATTTCAAGGCTGCAGTCACCATCTGCAGTGATTTTGGAGTCCCCCAAAATAAAGTCTCTTGCTATTTCCTTTGTTTCCCCATCTATTTGCTATGAAGTAATGGGACGAGATGCCATGATCTTAGTTTTCTGAATGTTGAGTTTTAAGCCAACTCTTTCACTCTCCTTCTTCCGTCTTAGAACTACTGTTTTAAACTTTCCTCTTAGAACTGCTTTTTCTGTATACCATAGGTTTTGGGTCATTGTATTTTTGTTGTCATTTTTTTCTATGTATTTTTTATGTCCTTTTTTATTCCTTGATTATTTAGAAGTGTGTTGTTTTGTCTATATGTGTTTCTGTTTTTTAGAATTTTTTTTCCTGTTACTTGATATCTAATCTGATTGTGTTTTGGTCAGGAAAGATGTGTGATATGATTTCAATTTTCTTAAATTTACTGAGACTTGATTTGTGACCCAACGTGTGATCTATCCTGGAGAATGTTCCAGAATGTGCCCTTGGGGAAAATAAAGTGTATCCTGCTCTTTTTGGGTGGAATGTCCTAAAGATAGCTGTTAGGTCCGTCTGATCTAAAGTGTGATTTAAGGCTTGTGTTTCCTTATTTTCTCTGTAGATGATCTGTCCACTGGTATAATCAGAGTGTAAAAATCCCCTACTATTATCATATTAAATGTTGATTTCTCTGTTTATGGTTGTCAGCATGTCTTATAGGTATTCCTATTTTGGGTACATAGATATTTATAGTTGTTACATCTTCTTCTTGGACTGATTCTTTGATCATTATGTAGTGTCCTTATCTCACGTAAGTTTTTATTTTAAAGTCAATTTTTCTTATATAATTATTTCTACTCCTGCTTTATTTTGATTCCCATTTGCATGGAATATCTTTTTCCATCCCCTGACTCTCAGTCTGTGTGTGTCCTTAGATGTGAAGTAGTTCTCTTACAGGCAGCACACAGACAGATCTTATTTCTGTATCGATTTAGTCAGTCTGTGTCTTATGGTTGGGGCATTTAATCCATTTACATTTAACGTATTTATTGATGTTTATATTCCTGTTGCCATTTTCTTAATTGTTTGGGGTTTGTTTTTGTGGGTTTTCTTCTTCTCATGTGTTTCATGCCTATAGAAATTGCTTTAGTATTCGTTGTTCGGCTGGTTTGGTGGTGCTGAATTCTCTTAGTTTTTGCTTGTCTATAAAGCTTTTGATTTTACCACCAAATCTGATGTGAGATCCTTGCTGGGTAGAGTAGTCTTGGTTGTAGGTTTTTCTCTTGTATCACTTTAACTATATCCTGACACTCCCTTCTGGGCTGCAGAATTTCTACTGAAAAATCAGCTGTTAGCCTTATGTGGTTTCCCTTGTATGTTATTTTTTGCTTTTCCCGTGCTGGTTTTAATATTTTTTCTTTGTGTTTGATTTTTATTAGTTTGATTAATGTATGTCTTGGCATGTTTCTCTTTGGGCTCATCATCTATGGTACATTCTGGGCTTCCTGAACTTGGGTGTCTGTTTCCTTTCCCATGTTAGGGAAGTTTTTGACTATAATCTCCTCAAATATTTTCTTATACCGTTTCTTTTGCTCTTCTTCTCAGACCCTGTAATTTACTGTTGGTACACTTAACATTGTCTCAGAGGTGTCTGAGACTGTCTTCAACTCTTTCCATTATTTTTTCTCTGTTCTGCTCTCTCGCAGTTATTTCTATCATTCTATCTTCCAGCTTACTTATCCATTCGTTTGCGTCAGTTACTGTGCTTTTGGTTTTTCTAGGGTGTTTTTAATTTCATTCCTTGTGTTGCTCGTAGCTGCTTGTTTATTTTTTATTTCTTCTAGGTCTTTGTTACCTGTGTTAAATATTTCTTGCATTTTCTTCATTCTGTTTGTAATTTCTGAAACTTCTTTACTATTCCAAGTTCTTTTTCAGATAGGTTGCCTACTTCCTCTTCATTTACTTGGTCTTGTAGCTTTTTACCTTGCTGCTTCATCTGTAACATATATTTTTTGTCATTTCTTTTTTTTTTTTTGATGGATGGGACTGTGTTCCTGCCTCACTAGTTATTGGGCCTGAGGCTTTCAGCAGTGGAGTGTGCGTGCAGCTGGGTAGAGCCAGACCTTGGTGTTGCAGTGTGGGCCTCTGAGATACCTCACTCTGTTTACTGTTACCTGAGGCCTGATGTTCTCTGTTCCTCTAGCAGTTCTGACTCAGCACTCCCACCACAGGGACTCACTGATCTCTCATACCTGGTTGCCCCCGGGGCTCCTACCATCAGCCTGGGTGTTGGAGGTCCCCCACCAGCTTTTGGTGAGTATCTTCTGCATGGAGAGATACAGACTGTGTCTTGGATGGCATCTTGGCTGTCTCTCATTTATTCTTTATTGAAGTAAGGTTGATTTACAATATTGTGTTAGTTTCGGATATACAGCATAGTGATCCAATTATCTTTTTTTCAGATTTTACTCCATTATAGGTTTTTACAAGACAATGGGTATAATTTCCTGTGCTATACAGTATATCCCTATTGCTAATCTATTTTACTTATGAAAGTTTGTATCTGTTAATTCCATACTCCTAATTTTCCCATCCCTCCCTTTTTCTCTATTTCTGTTATTCTGTTTCTGTTTTATACATATATTCATTTGTATTGTTTTTTAAGATTTGACATATAAGTGATATTGGGATTCCCAGATGGCACAGTGGTAAAGAATCCACCTCCTGGTGCAGGAGACTCAGGACATGTGGATTTGATCCCTGAGTCAAGAAGATCTCCTATACTAGGAAATGGCAGCCCACTCCAGTCTTCTTGCCTAGAAACTTCCGTGGACAGAGGAGCCTGGTGGGATTCAGTCCATGGGGTTGCAAAGTCAGACGTGACTGAGCAGCTGAGCGCGGGCACGTGTAAGTGACGTCATGCGGTCTTCACCTCTCTCTGTTTCCCTTATTTCACTGAGTGTAATAGGCTCTAGGTCCACCCATGTTGCTGCAAATGGCAGCACTTCATTATTTTTGTGGCCAAGTAATATTCCCATGTGATTGTGTGTGGGTGGGGGATATTTTCTTACGTCAGCCATCTGCTCACAGGCACTTCAGTAGTTTTCATGTAATGGCTGTTATAAATAGTGCTACCATGATCTCTGGCGTGCATGTGTCCTTTCTGGATATATGCCCAGGAGTAGGATTGCTGTATCATATGGTAATTCTTTTTTTTTTTTTAGTTTTTTTTTTAAGGAACCTTCATACTGTTCTCCATGAGGGTTTCACCAATTTGCTTTCCCTGCAGTATAGGAGGGTTCCCTTTTCTCCACATCCTCTCCAGCATTTATTATTTGTAGACCATTTGAAGATGGCCATTCTGACCAGTGTGAGGTGAAACCTCATTGTCGTTTTGAGTTGCATTTCTTTCATAATTAATGATGTTGAGCATCTTTTCATGTGCCTGTTGGCCATCAGTATATCTTATTTAAAAAAAATATGTGTTTATGTCTTCTGCTTATTTTTAATTAGATTTTTTATATTGAATTATATGAGTTGTTTGAATAATTTTGGATGCCAATCCCTTTTCACATTATATGCAAATATTTTCTCCCATTCTATAGGTTGTCTTTTTGTTTTATTGGTGATTTCCTTTGTTTTTAAGGCTTTTAAGTTTATTTTTTTTAATTTATTTTATTGGAGGCAAATTACCTTACATTAATATATTGATTGGTTTTCCATACATTGACACGAATCCGCCCTGGGTGTACATGTGTTCCCTTTCTTGAACCCCCCCTCCCACCTCCCTCTTCCCCATATCCTCCCTCCAGGTCATCCTCTTAGATCCTATTTATTTTTGTTTTTATTTCTTTTGCCTTATGAGACTGATCTAAGAAAATACTGCTGCAATTTATTAGGTTGACCAAAAAGTTCATTTGGATTTTCCATAAAATGATATTGTGGTAGTCAGCATGCCAGTGCCATCAGCCAGGAGGCAGTATTCTGTCGATATTTAAGAACATACTTGGGAAGAGTTGAAAGGAGAGCGGGGCTCACGTCCACACTTGTGTTAGAAATGTATGGAGCTGAGTAGAGGAACAGGAAGGGTGGGCAGCCGGGAAAGAGTGTTAGGACATGTGTTCCACGTAGAGAGATGTGGCTTTGTTACTGAACTTCCAGGACCCTTAAGGGACAGTAGCCACTTCTTTTTCCCGAGTTTCCTTTTTCTTTTCTTTAGAGAACGGTCAGGAGATTAACCTTCCTCTCTCTTTTCTTAAGCTGGGGCATAATTGCTCTACAGTGTTGTGCTGGTTTCTGCCGTCCAGCGCACAATCCAGCCATAACGATAGAAACATCCCACATGCACATCCCTCCTCTCGAGCCTGCCTCCTCCCTCCAGCCCCACCCTCTAGGTCACCACAGAGCAGCCAGCTGGGCCCCCTTTTTGAGACTCTCAGTTCCAAACTGACTACAGAGTTGAATATGAGGCTTATTCTTACTGTATTTTTTATTAAGCTTTTTATTTTGTATTGATGTGTAACTGATGAACAATGTTGTGATAGTTTCAGGTGGACAGCAAAGGGACTCAGCCATACATATATCCATTCTCCCCCAAACACCCTTTACTTTAGTTTTTAATGGAGTTCTCATTTCAAGAAAGGTAAAGAAACCAGGTGAGAGTTCTACAGTTAATTTTTCTTCTGAAATCCAAATAATTAAGACAAGTGATCCTCCTGACACTGCTGAGCATGTGAAGAGAAAAATTTACACTGATGCCTATGGAGTTCCATATGCTCGGCTGCAGAACCACCCAGCAATGGTAATATTAGCCCTAGTGATGGCTGTGCTACACATATGTGTCCAATAACTATGTGTTGAATGAATAATAAACAGCCCCAGAAAAAGAGACAGTGGGTGTTTGCCAGGGCCTGCGATCCCAGGTCTAGAAGAACCCCTTGCTCCATCCATCCTGACTCCCTCACAGGTCCCCATAGGCCCAACTCAGCAGGCTCACCAGTCCCCATCTTGCTCGGTTCTGGGTGCCCCATAGCCCAACAGGAGCAGGCTCCCTACTCACTTTGTCCTCCTCTCAAAAACTGGAGACCTTCTAGGTCACGACACTGTGATGAGTACCCACCTCCCTGTGACACTGCCAACTTGAGTTTAAATATTAGGCCACCGACAGTGGAGTCGGGTAGATGCAGTGAACCCAGAAGATGCCTAAATAGACTTCCCTGGTACTGGAGGAGAAAATCCTTACAGTGCATCCCTCAAACTGATGTACACACTAGTCACAGAGGTTCTGCTACACACACAAACATGCATTCTCCCTCTCTCTCTCTTCTCCTCTCCACACTCCCTGCCCACACACAGAATCGTGTTGCTTCACTGTCAGAATAGTTTCCAGAGATGCATCATGCACTGAACTGAGATATTAGCTGAGCTGCTTTGTTGTTATTGTTCTAGTAGAGAGCAGTGCAGGACTCACTATTTCTCAGACATCACAAATATCACCCTTGACATGCACAGGCAGGACACAAACACAGTTAGAAAACTAGGTTTCACATTATTTTAAAAGGAGAATAAGAGTTGCATGCCTTATCCCACGTTTTTCTGAATGTTACATTTCTCCCATCCCAGGCTGCATGAGAAAAATGACAGGGGTACGTGGTGTCTTTTTGAGTAAAGAAGCTCCTGTTTCCCCATGTTTTTATTGCACAGCACCTTCTTTTATTTCCGGTCAGACAAGCATAGGTTTTGATCCCAGAACTTATGCTCTTCTGAGCCCCCTAATATCAGTGCCTGACTTATTCCCCATCTAGGTGATCGTAAAAATCACCAACTTTCCTGCCTCAGCAAAACCTCCACTGCCTGAAATATAGCAAGCTTACCCATTTTGGAGAGTACTGCCATAATTCGGGAAGAGAGCCAAAGTATTGAACTTCTTATCTAATTTCCAATTGGAGTTCTAAGATTTAAATACATATGTACACACATACCCACATAGAAGAAACTGGGAACAGCATTTTAAAAAATGATGAGATGCTGGAGTTAGAACAGGACGTGTGTTCTCCAGGTCAATCTCCTGTTTTATAGATGAGAGAGGAGGCCTATGGAGATGGCCATCAGCAAATGATCCTGTCGTCTTCCATTTTATGACATAATTCACAGCGAATGCTGATTTTAGAAGCAAAACACGTGCAGGAAGAACTCACACAGACTGTGGCTTGGGCTTCCTTCTATCTTGCTAGGTTCATTGATCAGTGTCGCCTTCCTCATATCCCCCCCACGTCAGTGCCACAGAAGGGAAAGGAGGTGGAAAGAAAAGAAAAATGAACAAAGCTAATGGGCTTTCTTCCCAGAAGAATCCTACTTAATCCTAGCTTTATAAAGTTTTGCTTTATTCCATGGCAACGAGGATGTACACATCCCACTGGATGTTTCAGTCGCTTGGATCAGGTGAGGTGTGCGCCAAGTTCAAGCAGGAGGCAAAGTGGAGACGAGCCCCAGAGGTGGATGCCAGCCCCTGTCATGCCCTCTGTGCCTCTGCCTCTGCTGTGAGATCCAGAAGGGCCGCCTGACACTGGCCACCAAGGCAGAGCAACACTGCGCAGACAGCTCGCAGCACTGCTAGGAGGAGCCTCCTCCTGCTCACAAGCAAGAGGAGCTGTGTGAGTGAAGAGGCCCTGTCAGCCCCACTCTGCTAGCTGTGTGAGACAGTAGAAAACTCATAAAGGATACAGTTTCCAAAACCAACTTTGTGTGTTTGGGGGTTATGATAAGAGGAAAGAAAGTTTCGAATATATACCTCCATTTGCTTCTGTCCCTTATGATTGTGTTTTGCCTATTTTTAAAAATTCATAATCTTCAAAAAACAGATGAAAAGTTCTCTCAGAATGTTTTATTTGAAAAGAGAATTGAAACCAGAGAGCCTGAGGGTGTCTGTTAAACCAGGGCTCGGTGGCTGTCTCCTCACAAGCTGCCCAGGCATGTTGGCAGAGTCCTGGCAATTCGGTGGCCTCTTGGGTCTCTTGTTCTCTTTTAGACTGCAACCATCCTTCCCTCCTAAGCACTCGCACCCATGTGCCCATTTGTGCCTCTATGTATACATACGTGTAGTTTACAAGAACTCTAAAGAGATACATTTCTGCTTAAATACTAATATGTTTGCAGTTTACATTTCAAATCAGTATAGAATCACAGAATTCCCTCCAAATTATACTTCAAAGTGAAAGCAAAACCAAATTTATCCTACAAATATAATCATGGCACATTTAGGTCACATGTAACTCTGTATGTTCCAGAAGGTAACTTATCTCTTGAAAGACAGTTGACATGGTTTTCTGGGCAAGGCAAGGCAAAATATTCAGTAACTTAGCAGCATAATCAGAGTAGAGCCAATACTGCAGCACATTTTTCTCTTGGATTGGGTCAGGAAGTATCATGGAGAAAATAGTGTAGAAAAACCTGAAAAACTCCTGTCATCAGTGCTGTCCCTGGTAGGAGTTCCACCAGGGACACACGGGTGCCAGCACCTCCTTGACGATGACTTTGTGGGCAACTCTCATGTTGTTTGTGACCTCCTAGAAGGTGAAGTGGGTATGCTTGATAAAGTTCCAGTGCCAACTAAATTATTGCTTTATAGAACATCAGTCCAGGTGTCACCGCTGTTACTAGCAGAGTAATTTGGGAGTGACTTGTTCAGGGAACTTTGTACAAACTTCAGCACATACTGCTTGCTCAAGTGATATAGAGCTTTATTCACAGTGCTGAATCACTGCGGGAAGAGCACACACACACTGAAGGCAGAGCAAGTGTAAACCGCAGCTCTCCCCACTCACCGGCCGTGTGATCTGGTCAGCTGCGTGTCCTTGGGGAGGACCCTTTCCAAGGGCTCTGGACGGCGTGCGGTGGGAATGTGCCTGGCATTCCCACGAGTCAATATCACGAGTGCTGCTGGTGCTGGATTCTCTTTTCAAGGAAGTAATTTCCTATGCAAAGGCACCAGCTACATAAGGACAACTTCTTACCAGCACATTTGCCCATTAATTGTTTCCTCTAATGGGACCAAGAATGGTGGTTTAGTCTTTGTATGACTGCTGGCTGCACTGCAGTCAAATTGCTCAGATGTGTTTAGATAAATACTGACAATAGGTTTTAACAATGTACTGTTTTGTCTGCTTAGAGAGATCCTTGAAAAATGACAGCACAAGACAGCTGACATCTCCAAGTGAACCTGTTTCCTTTACTTGTGAATCTGCCAGTTTCCAAAATGTCATATGCCTACGACTTTTTTTTTTAAGGTACATGGCTACAGTCAGTTTAATTCACCATCTGGAAAGTTTCCTAACAACTAGACTAAGTTTTCCCATGTTAGCCTCTCACTGCTTGTGCATAAGCACGCAGGCTTTGCTCTGTACCGTCACTTTCACAGCACCTTGTTATTCTTTTCCTCCCTTGGAATAAGGCCAGTATGCCACCTGTCGGTCTTCTTTCTGTCATTTAACCATGTAATTATCCATGACTATTCCAAAAACCGGAGGACTTCTCTCAGTCCAGATAGTTGGTGAAGGGCAGTGCCGTTCATCCTCATCAGCCACCCAGGGCTCCCCGAGCCTGCTTCCTCATCTGTGAAAAGCTGTGACTATAGTGCCTTGCTACTAGATTTTGTGTGTGTGAGAAGACAATCAAATACTCACTGGAAAACTGTAGCACAGCGTGTGGATAAGGCATGTGCCAGAAATGCTTCTGCGGTTGCTGGATGAAGGGGTGTGCAGTGTAGATGCCCTGTGATATGCACACGTCTCACCCTAAACTCCCCGAATGCCTCTTGATTGCAGCTCACACTTTGTGTGTGACCTCGGGGATGTGAAATGTGTGTTATTCCATAATGTTCAAGTGTGAACTCAGTCTTGAATTTACATAACATGATGGGCTCTTAACTGCTGTTATGAGTATTTACATCCACTTTATGCCATTTTTCCCATGAGGAAATCAAGGAGCAGAAAATAAAGTACTTTCTAGAATCATCTGAACCACATTTCTGTTCCTTTGCCACCCTGTTAATTATAGAGACAGCCACACCTACATCAGATTTCGTTTTCCCCATCTCTTAAGATGTTATCAGCGTCATTAAAAAAAAAAAATTCCCCCCCACGGTGGGGAATTCCCAATTGGTCCAGTGGTTAGGACTCATGCAGTCTTACTTTCAAGGGCCCAGGTTCAATTCCTGGTTGGGGAACTAAAACCCCACAAGCATACACATGGTGGCAAAAAAAAAAAAAAAAGGCACATATATTGTCTACTCTGTCAGCTAAGCAATTATAGCGTATTTTTCTTTGAAGACTCTGTTTACTGGGATGGATATCTTCCATAAGAAATAACTTTTAGGCAAATTATAGTTAAAATACTGCCTGTACCTTTTCCCCTTTAAAGCTGAAATAATCATATCTTAGATTGAGTTAAACCAGCTCTCTCTGAGCAAGAGTAAGCTGCACCCTTCACTTGGATGCGGAGGGGGGAGGGCGGAGCCACTGCATGTGAGCAGGGCTGTATTCGTCCTGGGCATGGCCAGTGGTCCCTGCTTGGTCTCTGGTCCACTGCCCAGTCCTCCAGGGGCAGGGGCTCTGCTCCTCCTCCTGCTGGGTTCTGGCTCAGTCTAAGGTGCTCACTATTAACCCCAAGAGAAAACCAACAGGCTGGCTCCCTGCCCTTCCCACTTGCTCTGAGTCATGCTTAAAATGTTTCACAGTATCTGTTTTGACCATGACTCCTATCCAGATCCACAAAAACACTTGGGTAGGACCACATGGTCACTGTGAGATTCCATTTTGAGTCTCCTCCTGGTTGACCAGTTACTTCATAACTTTAATACCTTGCTGCATTTACATCCTGGTCCTCTCAGAACTGAAAGTTACGAGCATGTCATCAAACTTGAGCACCAGTTTATAAAATAGAAACAATGTGTAAATAGTGATGTATTCTTTTACTCAGTGTGAAAGACCACTTATTTTTGAGACTAATACAGATTTTTTTTTAATACCTAATCATTTCAAACATCCTACCTGTTCCCTGAATACATGATGTTCTTACCTAGGATGTTTCAGGGAGAGGGTACTTTCTCTCTGCCACTCTTGTGTTCTTTGTTGTTCTTTAGTCACTCAATTGTGCCTGACTCTTTGTGACCCATGGACTATAGCCCACCAGGCTCCTCTGTCCATGGGATTTCCCAGGTAAGAATACTGGAGTAGGTTGCCATTTCCTTCCTTAATTGGGAATCTTTCCAACCCAGAGATTAAACTCATGCCTTCTGCATCGGCTGGCTTACCAGGTGGCGCTAGTGGTAAGTAACCCACCTGCCAATGCAGGAGACATAAGAGATGTGGGTTAGATCCCTGGGTCAGGAAGATCCCCTGGAGAAGGGCATGGCAACTCCAGTATTCTTGCCTGGAGAATCCCATGGACAGAGGAGCCTGGAAGGCTACAGTCCATAGGGTCGCACAGTCAGACATGGCTAAAGCGACTTAGCATGGTAGCTTTTGCATTGGCAGGTGGATTCTTTACCACTGAGCCACCTGGAAAGCCACCTTGTATTCTTTAGGCTGGTCTAGTAACTAAGTTGACACAAAACAGATTAATAGGAGGGAAAAAACAGTTTAATTCATATGCACAAAGGCCTCATAGAAATGGGACCCCCAAATTGACCAGAGCAGATAGTTGTTATATCATTTTAAGATTAAGAAGCAGTTATTTGTGAAGATTTAACAAACAGAGGGGCTTGTGCTTGGGACAGCAGAATAATTAAGTGGCAGAGTTTGCTTGTATGGCTTTCCCAGCTTTGAATTCTGTGTATCTGGTAGTAAAGATGCCTTCTACCTTCTTGGTACAGGGAGGACACCTTCACATGGGAGATTACTTCCCACTTTCTGGGGGAAAGAAGAGGGTCAGAATGGGGGGTTTATACTTTTTCTTCCATCAGCTATTTGTTAAGTAACTTTTATTCAAGTTAATCAAATATGCCTTTGAGGCATATTTTGGGGTGGCCTGCTCTAGGATGCAGTAGATGTGTAGTATTACTAAAGAATATCTTATATTTAGGGATCCTTATTTTCATGTTATAAACTACTGCAACTACAAAATGAACCATGCATTGAAGTCAAAAGAATTTTGTAATCAATTAGTGAGGGTTTCCCTGGTGGCTCAGTAGTTAAAAAATCCACCTACCAATGCAGGAGATGTGGATCAAATCCATCTCTGGGTCAGGAAGATCCCCTGGAAGAGGGCATGGTAACCCACTGCAGTATTCTTGCCTAGAAAATCCCATGGACAGAGGAGCTTGGTGGGCTATAGTCCATGGGATCACAAAAGAGTGGGACATGACTTAGCGACTAAACAATAACAACAAATCAATTAGTAAGCTGTCAAAATCCAGATTATTTTTGCTAAATAGCTAACCTATCATTATAATTACCAAATAAAGAGCTCTCTAAAGAAGGATATTTCAGCAAAACCTTTCGATCCAGAATTTGAACCATGAGATTGTATTTCAGAAATCTATCTTAGACAAATTTGGTGAAGATTCTAACAGTCATGTTAATGGAAAACCAGTATAAGAACAACCTCAAGAAGTCAAAGCACACTAGTGAAGTCACTTAAAACTCTCACAGAACATTTGTAAGTCGCTGAGTGAGGGCCACTGAATGAGGGTCCAGGTGGCTGTACTGTCCCCCGCTTGTAGAACAGAGTTAGGCGGCCCCGGGCGGTGGGTTTGTGATTAGCACAGTGGAAGACAAAGCTCAAAGGAACCAGTCAACTCCATCAGGTGGAATGCCACCTCTGATGGCCTGGCCTCCCTTGCCCATGAGTGAGGCCTCAGGTTCCTCGGTACATGTGACAGCATTCCTTTCACTCGAGCCCTTCTTCTGGAAGTCATTTAATCAAGCGAGTTATAAACACCATGGCAGAAGTTCTCATCTCAGGGCTTTTATAATAGAAACGGTTTTCAGACTGTGCTCATGGGGGAGTGGACTTAGCAACGACAATAACACAAACAAAAGAGAAACCCAGTGTGCTTTGGAATACATTTGTCAACCTGAATTTTCCCCCAGTTTTGGTCACATCACAGCTGATATATAGCTGTGCCCCACCCAAATTTTGGGAATGCGTCTTCTTGAACTTGCTTACAAGTTGCCTGATCCCTGAAGCGAGGGCTCTCCTGACCGGGATGCCCAGGAGGCAGGCCAGTGGCAGCAGGGAAGTGAGGCAGGCGCTCGGGCCCATCACAAGTGTGCAGTAGCTGCCGACGGCTGGCAAGCACCGAGCTGCACGATGTACTCTGGTACTGGAACCCTGTTTTGTTTTGTTTTCCAGTTGGTTTGTAAATAGGATTGCACAAAAATCCGTGCAAATCAACTCTCTGATCAAAATTTGCTGAGCTAAGAAGAACATTGAGTCAGAGGGGCTGATTTCAGTGGTGTGTGTGTCAGTGTAGCTCTACAGCACAGTGCTTTACAAAGACAGGCGGCCTCACTGCACGGTCATTTTGATAAACTGGAAATATCAAGTCTGTTTACCACAATTGTCCTTGTCTACTTGTCCAGCCTGGCAGTTATCCATTACTACTTAGAAATGAATGGGGCATTTGATATTAGAAAATCTCATTTAAGGTACTGCTGCTGTTTGTTATGATATTCTGTTAGTGATGTTTCATCAACTTGAAATTTATTAAACCCTTTACTGATTGAAACTTTCAGTATATTGTATGGCCTGGACTTAGGAATACAGTTAATGTCAAGAGAATAATTCTTTTTTATTTCTATTATTTGGTTCACCTATTTTCATACACTCCAGCCAAAACAACCATGCACACACACACACACGCACACGCACACATACATTCACCTATATCTTCTGTATAACCCAGTTTTTCAGGGCTCATCTCAGTGATCCCTGCTTCTTCCAACAGTCTCCCTTGCAAGGAAATAGTTTCTACTCCTTTTTACTTCATTTGTAAGGGATACAGCTCACTCTTCAGGAAAAGTTACTTGGGCATGTATTGTCCCTCCCCTACTAGAATATCACCCCTTCACTTACTCTAGATCTTTGTAATGCCAGCCACCCCATCACTGGAATTGCCATGTAAATGGTCAATGAACATATGGTGAATAAAACAGAGAATGAGAGAAGTTGACCAGCAACCAAAGATCTGAACTTTCTCCGCTTTGATGTTTGAAAACTGAGTTCACTACCATCATAGGACCTATAAAGGCAGAATGAAAATTGTACAGAAATCCATATTAGTACCAATATGTCAGCACAATTGTTGGACCAATACCCATGCAGTAATAGAGGAGTTGATACGTCATTCAGTATCTTAGTAAGATCAATTGTAATTACTTAGATTCAAAGATTCCAAAGAAGATGTTTGTATCAAATCTTCCTTCTTTGTACACCTAGGTGGAAACAGACAATATTCTGTGCTAGATGTGGTATTTTTAATAACACATCAATGTGCCTAGCATAGAATTTGGGGGAATTTCAGTGTAAAAGATCATATTAAGATTGTGAAATTATTTTCCTGTGTGGTTAAAATAGTAAATAAATATTTTGTGCAACATAAGCTGTTATACAGTTTAATTGCTTAATTTTCTAATCTCAGTCTTGCTGTTTACTTAGAAGAGAAATCTTTGTCTTCCTTTTCTTTCTTTAACAGTGAAAAGCATGTATGTGTCACGTGCCCATGTACACACTTCCTAGTTTAATTTCTAGATTGATGATGAGTGATTGTGACAGAAATGTAGCCTCCCGACTGGAGCCAGCCCAGGGAAAGCCAGGCTGGGGAGCACATAGACTAAACGACCCAGGTCTAGCAGAGAGCCAAGAGCAGACCAGAGCAGGAGTCCAGGCCCTGGGAAAGGAGACCTCCTGTGAGGCCATGGGGCTCTTAGGTGCTAGGGTTAGTGAAAAACTCATGGGAAGAAGACTCGGAGAGGTGATTTTCTGGGTGCACCCTCACGTTTTCTTTTCAACTAAGGCGGTGACAGAGAGCTGGACATTGTCCCCTGGGCTGGGGCTGCAGAGCAGGCTCTGACACCTTCGTTCTGTTTGGTTTGGCTCGCAGAGCTTCACAGGATTGCTGTGTTTCACCAGTTAAAGGCGATGGCCAGTGAGCTGGCAGCGCTGAGGGTGTGGAGGGCGCGGGTGGGCACCTTAGCCGACTCCCTCGGGTAAAGTACACTGCAGGCCTGGCCGTCCTCCCCAGGTGGGAAAACAGTCAGGAACAGGCTGCATGTGTTCCTCGCAGCTTTCTAGAAACTGTGGAGTGCTTCTAGTCCCTGGGTGTCCCTTGCCTGTGGGGATGGAGGGGTGGCATTCAGAATGACAGCTGTGGGACCATGATGGGGCAGAGGGCAGATTAGGGTCTGCCCTCAACACAGTCATCGCTTCCTTAAAGACCACAAAGGGCCAGAAAGTGCCCTTCTCAAAGCCACACTTTAGGCGCCCATGTCTCCAGAGGTACCATGCTTGTGGAGAAATGCTGTTCTTTTTTTGCTTTACTTTCCCTAATACCTAGACTAAATGCTGGTTGTACTAAGCCAAACAATACCTGAGCGTACAAAGAGTCTATAAGCTTCCTTCTTCTTCTGTCTGGTCTCAACTCCCTGAGGAGACCCATTCTTACAAACTGTTATATGTCTTTCCACCTGTATGTTTATCTGTGCCTGTCAGTTTGGAGACCACTTTGATGCTCCAGTTGCTGAACCTGTCATGTTAAGTAACTGCCAGCGTGGCCGAGATGGCAAGAGCCTGGAAGCCATGATGGGTCCGTGGTATGGGCTCTGCTCAGAAGGACAGAGGTGTGGGCAGCCCACGGGCAGCAGGAGGTCTCTGGGTTCCAGAGCATCCACTCCATCACCTATGCATCCTCCACAGAGAAGCAGAGTGAGAGCCAGTGCAGGAACTCTGCTGCTGTGAGTAGCCCCACGTCCTTGTGTGGTAGATGCAGGCACAGGGCACCAGACTCCTTCCTCCTCCAGGCACCAAGTCCCGATGCTCAGTTTTGGCTTCAAAAGGGAGAAGAGAAAATCAGGTCAGCACTAAGGGGTTCTTTACTCTCTCCTGACTGATAGGTTGTTGCCAGAAGCAAGTATTTGTGTGTTTTGAGAGCTTTTCATATGTTATATTTGTGGGTCCTTTGTCGATATGTGGTTTGCAGTATTAACTCCAGTCTACAACTTTAGCGGGGTCTTTGCTGAACAAACCTTTCTCATTATGAAGTACAGGTGATCAGTTTCTTTTTATGGATTGTGCTTTTGGTATCATGTCTAATTCCACCCCAAAGTCCAAATCCTGAGGGTTTTCTCTTCTTATGAAAGTTTCAGAGTTCTGCATTTTAGACTTAAACCTTTGGTCCATTTTTAACATACTATGTGATCTTTAGGTTCATTTTTTTTTTTTTTCGCCTCTGATGTCCAGTTGCTCCTGCAACATCTGTCAAAAAGATGCTAGCCTGTCTCAAGACATTAACACACCTGTGATAATCAGGAATTCTTGTTTCTTTTTGTTTTGATAATAAGTGTCAGTCACTGCAACACTGACATGGTGGAGACCAATATGGGACATTCCTCCCTGTGGCACTATGACCTCGGGGCTACCTGGTGACGTCAGTCATTTATTCGGAATTTGGGGTGCTGGTAATGACAAGACCCCCCTGCCAACCATTAGACACTTAGATAAATGCCCACTAAAGGTGCACAGCAAAGCATGAAAGGTCAGTCCTAGAGTTTAAATGCTTACAAAGTTCATGGTTACCATGTTTATGTCAAATAGTTTTCCTGGTGGAATATTTCCTAATGTAAAGCAAAAGCAATTTAATTTGAGTAGAAAGTGTTTTGAAACATGCTTTTGGCAGGGCTCCTTGCAGATAGGGAAATGATTAACAGGGTGGTTTATCAGTTATGGACTTTTGGCAGCAGAGGGAACATTATCTTTTGACGTAGTGTAGGACTGGGACAATACCCCAGAAGTTGGACTTTGTGGACAGTCCTCTTCCTCATCCATGGCAAGGAGCAGGAGGAGAATGCAGCACTCACAGAGGACGCGCATCCTCCTCTTGGCATTCCTGCCGCTGGTATGAAGCAGATGTGTTTACCCTGGATCTGCTCTCTTCTTTGCTGTGTGTTGCAGACTCCCAACAAAGGCCAGGTCCCAGGAAGCTGTGGTGCAGGTGAACTCGAGCTGCAGTACTGAGTGCACCTGCCCTTGGCCACTGTGCAGAGGTGGCAGCAGCCGCTAAGTCTCTGCCAAAGCCTCCCCTTGGCGAGCAGGCAGTCACCAAGTTACCCGCTAACCTAGGGTACCAGTGACTGTTTCTGCACAACTCCTTGGTATTGCTGGGAAGAGAATGAGCAAAGAGATCATTTTAAAGTAGTGAATTTTTTTTTAATTTATTTTCTTTCAAGTTCTTCTCTTCAGAACACAGTGTTAGTGTTTTCTTATTTATTCTATAGGGGATTTCAAAGTCAATCAGACTCACAACAAATTGGAACAGGAAAGGTTTCAAGATAATATTTAGTGTAATGGCTCCAAGACATTACCAAACTGAGAAATCTATTTTAAAAATTTTGACATTTACACATAGCTATATATAAAGTTTCATGAAATAATACTATGTTTATAATGTTATTCTGATACTGTCCATTTTCTTTTCTTTCTATCAACATGTTTTTCTTCTTCTTCTTTGTTATGCTGGTCTTAATCCACTAAGATGATTTCCCAGCACACTTCTGAATTGAGACCACAGTTTAAAATAGCATCTGTGGCATGATTCTAATGTATAGAACAGGAAACTATTCCCAGGGGCTTGTAAACTGATCTGCAGTGTAACAAAGTGATATGGTGGGACACCTTAGATATCCTGAGTTTTAAATTACAGCAGGGCTGACTGGAGAGCACTGGTGGGTCTACAGATGATAACAGAGACTGAGGAAAGGGAATCATTTTTGCCCCCAAAGTTGCAATTCATTAATCAAACTTGTGTTTTAAAAAATACGTGAAGAGGAGATCAAGATGGTACAGTAGAGGGATGTGGAGCTAACCTCCTCCCACACACCCATCATGTCCATTGGTGGACATGTGATTAACCTCAACTTGGTTAAAGCTAGTTACAAAGTGTCAGAATCTGGATTAGAACTGTTACAGCATCAGGAACTTGGGTCATTCTTGGTCCTCCAGCAAGTAGAAAGATAGTCTTTGAACCTCATACAGGGATAAAAGATACATTATTACATTATTCCCCATTTCATTTTCTCCTTCCTGCCACCAGTCATTAGATTAGGACCCCAATCAGGTAAGACCTGATTTTAACATCTTTAGAGACCTTATTTCCAAATAAGGTCACATCAGAGATACCAGAGATCAGGACATGGACACCTCTTGTTGAACAACTCAACTCACTGCACACAGTCACCTACCTACTCCACTTGAAGACTTTGATCTCAGTGTTCATAACCACTGCAGTGTCAGTGTCACGGGCAGCCTAAAGCACATGATCCCTGAAATGCATTGAAAACATTATATTCCCTTCCTTAGTCTATAGTCAGTCAACCTTGAACCCCAGGGAAGGGCTTGCTTTGGATTTTCTTAATGACTCACTCCACCAAGCCCTCCCCACAGTCCAGAAGGACTGTGGCAGATACCTTTGCTGGCGGTCTGGAGCCCACAGACTGAAAGCTGTCTGTGGTGAATGCAGTATGAGAATGACCCACAGTAGGTCATTCCCAGGGGCTTGTAAACTGATCTGCAGTGTAACAAAGTGATATGGTGGGACACCTTAGATATCCTGAGTTTTAAATTACAGCAGGGCTGACTGGAGAGCACTGGTGGGTCTACAGATGATAACAGAGACTGAGGAAAGGGAATCATTTTTGCCCCCAAAGTTGCAATTCATTAATCAAACTTGTGTTTTAAAAAATACGTGAAGAGGAGATCAAGATGGTACAGTAGAGGGATGTGGAGCTAACCTCCTCCCACACACCCATCAAGAATACATCTACATATGGAACAATTCTCACAGAACACCTATGAAAGCTTGCAGAAGATCTTATACAACCAGAGCTGTAGGAAAGATCTCCATGTGACGGACAGGATGAAGGGGAAAGAGAGAAGAGGAGGTGTGGGGAGGGGACCTGCACCCCGGGAGGGAGCTATGATAGAGGAAAGGCTGCCTCACCCTGGGAACCTCTCTCACTGGCCAGGAGGTCAGCCTGGACAGACAAGGAGCTTCAGAGGCTGGAGAGGGAAGTTTGCAAGCTGGCATGTGGCCCCACAAGGCAGAGAGAGACTAGCACAGACGGTCCTGGCCATACCACTGTGCTTCCCAGCCCAAGATGCATGCCTACTGGTGTGTGCAGTGACTGGCTTCAGCAGACAGACCTGGAGAGACAACTTGGTTTGGTCATACAGAGACAGCCCAAAAGGTCTTTCTGGCCACAGAAAGAAAGAGTCACGATTGTTATTATGTGTAGGTTTCTATATACTCTATATAGAAAACCATAAAGATGCCACACAAAAACTATTATTAATAGAACTGATAAATGATTTCAGCAAGGTAGTAAGATACAAGATTAATATACAGAAATCCGTTGAATTTCTTTACACTAGCAGTGAAATATCAGGAAGAGAAAGTAAAAAGCAAACTTGTTTAAAACTGTGTCAAAAATACCTAAGAGTAACCCAAGGAGGTGAAAGACTTATATGTTGAGAACTACAAAACATTAATAAAGGAAATCAAAGATGATTCAAGGAAATGAAAAGATACTCTATACTCTTGGACTGAAAGAATTAATATTGTTAAAATGGCCATACTACCTGAAGCAATCTACAGATATAATGTGATCTCTATCAAATTACTGATGGCACTTTTCACAGTACTAGAATAAATAATCCTAAAATGTACATAGAACAACAAAAGACCAAGAATTGCCAAAGCAATTCAGAGGAAAATGAACAAAGCAGGAGGCATAAATCTCCCAGGTTTCAGAAAACACTACAAAGTTACAGTAATCAAAACAGCATGGTGTCAGCACAAAAACAGACACATGGATCAATGGAACAGAATAGAGAGCCAGAAATAAACCTGCACACCTATGGTCAATTAGTTTTTGACAAAGGAGGCAAGAATATAAAATGGAGAAAAGACAGTCTCTTCAGCAAGTGTTGCTGGGAAGCTGGACAGCTGCATGTAAATCAATGAAGTTAGAACACACCATACACAAAAATAAACCCAAAGTGACTTAAAGACTTAAAACATAAGGCACGCCACCATAAAACTCCTAGAAGATAACACAGATAAAACATTCTCTTAACTAAATCATAGGAAGTTTTCTTAGGTTGGTCTCCCAAGGCAATAGAAATAAAAGCAAAAATAAACAAATGGGACCTAACGCAGACTCATTAGCTTTTGCACAGCAGAGGAAACCATAAACAAAACAAAGAGACAACCTTCACAATGGGAGAAAAATAATTGCTAATGATGTGACTGGCAAGGACTTAATTGCCAAACTGTGCAAACAGTTCATACAACTCAATAACAAAAAGCACATAACCCCATCAAGAAATGGGAAAAAGACATAAATAGCCATTTTTCCAAAGAAGACAATTCACAGTGATAACCAACCAGCACATGAAAAATGCCCAGTATCACTGATTACTAGAGAAACGCAAATCAAAACCACAATGAAGTATCACCTCACACTGGTCAGAATGCCATCATCAAAAAGTCTACAAATAATAAATATTGGAGAGGGTGTGGAGAAGAGAGAACCCTCCTGCACTGCTGGTGAATATAAATTGGTGCAGTCACTCTGGAAAACAGAATGGAGGTTCCCTTAAAACTAAAAATAGAGTTACTATATGATCCAGCAATCCTGCTCCTGGGCAAATATCCAAAAAAGACAAAAACTAATTGGAAAAGATACATGCACCCCAGTGTTCATAGCAGCACTAGTTACAATATCCAAGACTTGGGAACAACCTAAATGTCCATTGATAGGTGAATGGATAAAGAAGGTATGGTACATATACACAATGGAATATTGGCTACAAAAGGAGTAAAATTATGCCATTTGCAGCACTATGGATAGACCCAGAGATTGTTATATTGAGTGAAGTAAGTCAGGCAGAAAAAGAAAGTATCGTATGATATCACCTATATGTGGAGTCTTAAAGGTAGTACAAATGAACTTACTTACAAAACAGAAACACAGACACAGAAAACAAAGTTATAGTTACCAAAGGGGAGGAGAGGGGAGGGATAAACAGGGAGTGTGGGATTAACAGACGTACTCTACTCTATGTAAAATAGATAAACAAGGATGTACTGTAGAGCACAGGGAACTATATTCAACAGCTTGTAATCAACTATAATGGAAAAGAATTTTTTAAAAAGAATATAGGTATATACACACATATGTATATATGACCGAATCACTTTTCTCTATAGCTGAAACTAACAAAGTATCGTAAATCAACTACATTTCAATAAAAATTAAAATGTGAACTATAATGCAGACAGCCATGGGTTAAGTATTCTGTGACGTCTTTGGTGGAATAAAGTCCACTATGTATATATATTACTTACATGAGTCAGTAGGTGACATGCTGGGAATGATCATCCAGGTTCAGTAAGTAATCAGGGTTTTTTAATACGATAAATGAGGAATTTGAATATACAGGTTGGCAAGATCAGAATACTGAAACGTGGACCACAATGAATGGAACAGACCTAGGGAATTCATTAACAGCAAGGTCAAGGCAGAGCCAGCTGCAAAGATACAGGATGAAGGAAAGCTGACTTAACAGATGCACCCATGAATGTGAGGCTTAGCTTACCATAAGGAAATAAGAGCCCCAAGTGGGATGTTGTAACAAGTCACTGCAAGTGCTGTGGCTTCAGATAACGTACATGCTTCGACACCTTGTTTGGTGCCAGGTTCTCAGCGACCCACAGTGCTAGGATCCAGCACAGTTCTCATCTGTAGCTCCCAGCCCTCCTCCATGCTTATCCACGTTGTTGGCAAAATACACTTCCTGGAGGTTGTAGAACTGAGGCCCTTGCCCATAGCAGCTGCCTGACATTCACAGCAGGACTGTTTGCTTCTTCACAGCCAAAGTGTCTCTTCCAGGAGAGACATTTGTTAAGAGCTGTCACCTGATCAAGTCAGGCCCACACAGATACTCTCCCTTTTAATCTGGGACCTTAATGACATCTGCAAGATCCCTTTGCTTCTGACATAAAACCTAATCACAGGCATGGCACCCATCATGCATTTGGATCAAGCTGCATGAAGAAACGAGCAGGGCTATGAAGCTGGGTAAGCTTATGTTGATTGGCAGTGCTCTGCTCCAGGGCTCTACTTGGGAGGGCTGTGTGCAAACTGAAATGGGCCAAAAGGTGGCGAAGGCACTTAGGAGAGTCACAGGGACAGATGGAGTTGGCCTTGGGATTCTTATTTGGGAGAATACTAAGGGAGGATATAGTAGCTGTCTATCATTGAGAAGAGGAATTTGGCTTTTGGCCTTCAGAGAGGCATGATGTGCCATCCTGAAACACTTATCCTGGCCCCAGCACTTGCCTGCCACGTTCTTTCCTAGCTCCAGTTCCGTGCTGTCTGAATTCCAGAGGAGCACAGCCCTGGTCTTAGTCTTCAGCAATCACACATATTGTGGATACTCAGTAAATAGAGAAGAACCATGGCAAAGGCACATTTCCATTGGACTGATCTACTGAAGGGTGTGCTCCAATCCAAGCAGTGTCTCCTCCCTTATTCCTCTAGACCCTCAGAGGGTCAGCTGGCACCAGAAAATCAGGAGCATTCAGAAGTGTCTGGTACCCAAGTGGACAACAGTCAGCTGCCTAGAATAAAAACCATCCATACCATTATTTTGTATTTAATCATATACAGAATATGTACCAGCTTGAAAAGTTGCCGCAGGTGTCTTATCTGAGGCATTAGAGTTGACATTCAGTTGCCCCTTTCTAACTACATTTCAGAAAATTCTTTAAATATTGCAAAAACTCATTGTCATTTCCATCTTCTCTAAGTCTTCTGCTTGTATCTGCTGTGGACCCTGGGGTCAAGTGGGCACTGGTTTCAGATCCCAAGTCACCCATAGATGTCTGCTCTGTCTCACTGAGCCATTTTCTTTCCCATAAGAATGGGGGTGATTCTGTCTCTAAAGGAGTCTTTGAAAACCTAATAGAGTAACATACAGAATGAACTATATAATTGGTGCTTCATAAATACTTCTACTTTCTGAAAATTACTTCTGAAATAACTAGACAAGAATCTTTGAGCATTCAGAATGTTCATTTAGCCATACCATAACATCAGTGATGTGAAAATCTGCTAAACATCTGCTAAGTGTCAGGCAGAGGGAGGTATTGACACTCAGGGTCTCTGTCCCCTGGCACAGTGCTCGTTCCTTACCCAGGGCATCCTGGATGCTCACAGGCGCCCCAGCGACATAGGGGCAGATGCAGTGGCCGAGCTCATGCATATCTGGCTCTGTGTTTCATCCACTGAATGTGCTGCTGTGATCTGGTCTGTGCCGACTACAGGCCTAAGTGGGGACATTCCCCCGCCCCGCCGCCCCTCAGGAAGGTGACCCTCTTCTACTGATAACTCCTTGTGCAGCTCACAAGTAGTTTAAAACCAGTATTGATAGTATTACTGTCGCTGCTGTTCACCAGGTACAAGGCCCTATGCTAGGTAATTATTATGAATTATCTAATGCCTATATGGCTCAGACGGTAAAGCATCTGCCTACGGTGCAGGAGACCCGGGTTCAATCCCTGGGTTGGGAAGATACCCTGGAGAAGGAAATGGCAACCCACTCCAGTACTCTTGCCTGGAGAATCCCATGGGCGGAGGAGCCTGGTGGGCCACAGTCCACGGGGTCACACAGAGTCGGGCCCGCCTGAGCGCCTTCACGCACTCACTCAATGTCTGTAATGGGCTTCCCTGGTGGCTCAGTGGTAAAGAATCTGCCTTCAATGCAGGAGGCACGGGTTCGATCCTTGGGTTTGGGAAGATCCCCTGGAGGAGGAAATGGCAACCCACTCCAGTATTCTAGTCTGGGAAATTCCATGAACAGGAGCCTGGCAGGCTATAGTACACAGGGTCGAAAAGAGTCAGACACAACTTAGCAACTAAGCAACAAGCGTCTGTCAGTGTTCCCGCGTTGGTGAGGAAAGTGAAGCTCAGGGACTGAGTAACTCGCTCTGGCGCACACAGCTGGTCAGTGCAGAGCCCGGGCTTCCAACCCAGAATGTCCTTAGTGTCTTAAGATCAGTAATTACAGGTTAAGATAAAAAAAAAAAAGACTGTGGTAATCCAAAAAAGTGCAATTATTTGGCTTCCTTGGAGGAAGCAAGACGTATCACCAGAGCATGGGAAAAAGTGAAGCTGCGGCTTCTCTGCGAGCCAGTCCTTTCCTGGCAATATCTTGGAACAAAACCAACTATAGCGGAGTTTTCTGGTTTAATATGAGCTGCAGAGTGACTTTTTTCTGTGGTACTTTCACTTCTATCTCTCATCTCTGCTTAGTTAACTTCAGGCACCTGCCCGGCCCACTGGACAGCCATGAGGCTGGCAGCCCCAGTGCTGGCCCCCGAGGCACAGGGGCCGCTGCTCCCTGGTCCCCTGGGCCATGGCCACTGCGGGCTGAGCAAAAGACTGTGAGCTGGGGTTGATGGCCCACAAGACAACCGAGTGTTTCTTTTCTTTCTGTTCCCCCTTCTAAGTTGAGATCAACCCCAGTCTCCCCCTACTCCGTCCCCTCTGCCTCTCCTCTCTGTGCCCCCGCTGCAAGCTCACATTCTGTGTACACAGTGCTGTCCTAATATTTCTCTTTTCTCCAGGCAGGAAATGAGAACTCATTTTTTAGAGCCATTCAGGAAGTCGTCCAGAGTTATAATGGCCTATTATCTAATGGCCAGAGTTTACTTAGGCTTTCACTACTTCCACTGCCCACTTGAAACAAGGAAAAATATTTCCCCCGCCACCATGAGTGTGCTCTTTACACTGACCACAGGCACTCGGACGTGGCGAGTTTCCCTCCAGATGCGGATCCACGGAGCTGCCCTGCTGCCCAGCACCACACTTCAGGCTAACACTATTTCGTGTTCTTTAAAGAAATTTCTCAGTTACTTTTTTTTTAAGTCTGTGATCTGAACTTTGTGCTCACAATCCCTTTATTTAACCCTTCATTGCTTATAGAGTTGATCACCCAGAGCTGTGATACTTATTAAAAATGGGTATTCCTAGGCCTGTAACTGAGATTGTGGGAAGGTGGGCCTACAGAACACTCACATATTAAGTCTTGTTTTCTGAACCCAAAAAAAGCAGAGCACGTGCTTTTACGAAAGATAGTTTGCACCTAAAGTGTGTAAAACATTTCAAATGTGTGGCAAAATGTGCTTTATTGGCACCAAAGATTTGTTATTTTTATTAGGAGCATTAATGACAGAAACAGACTTTGAGGGAAGATTAAGAAAGCAGCCTTTACTTAGCTGCTGTCCGCGCTGCAGCAATGAGTTGAATCGCCCTCTCTGGGTCATCAGTGTGGGAACAGCCACACCTCCAGCCGGGGCCCCCTGTGGGCCGAGCTCTCATGCAGGTTAGGGGCAGGCCTGGCCTTGAGTCAGGGCTTACAGGAACCTGTGCAGGTGAGCGGGGAGCATTCCAGTACCTGGCCTGCAGCGACCCCACCCTCCCGCACCCTTCCCTCTGTGTGTCACAGGCCACAGGAAGGAGCCCATGGCAGGAACTCAGGGTGTGTGTGTCCGGAGCTGCCTGAGACGGGCCCATGGAGGAGGTGACAGATGGGAACAGTGATCTCCTTCCTTAGATCCTGGCATAATAGAGGGAGGAAAAGTGCACCCTCTCCACATCCTTGGCATCTGCCACACCTGCCTGGTGCCCATTCCTCTCCCGTCTGAGTGACAGCCCCACAAAGCCTGAGGTACCAAGATGGAAACAGGATGGCTACCTCCAGGAAAAGAAAACCTGGTTTCAGACTCTGCACTCACCTCGCCCTCCTGCCCTGCTCTGTCAGGCCCCTCTGGCACACAGGACATCGTGGATGAGCCAGAAATCCATTCTGTAAAACTGCAAGACAGATGCTAGAAATGTTCCTAGGATGTCTTCATGAGCCAGAACACAGGTGCCTTCAAGGACATTTAACCACTTTGCCCTGAGCGTTTCCACTCTCCCTGAATGGAGCTCAAGCCACACTTCTGGTTATTCAGATTACACAGGGGTAATTTCAAAGTAATTTAAAAGTCAGCTGCCACTGCTGGGCATCTGCACTGCAAATTAAATGCCTGGCACATGATTTTATTAGGGTAATAGTTCATTACAATACAAATTACACGTGCCACCTGGGCACCCTCATAGGCACCCACCCCTGTGATTAGCACCGGCCATCACCCTCCCTCTCAGCCCTGATGAAAGCCTCCATCATTTTGCTAATGCGGACGCAGCCCTCTTATCAGCCCCATTTGCTTCTTTTTTTTTTTTTTTTTAATGCTGACACTGTTTTCTTTCTGGAATGAAAAGCCTCTGCTGATTAAGTTGAAATGTATGTCTCACTCCCGTCCCTTTGAATGTGAAGACATCCTGCACTCCCCCATCCTTCTTCTTCTGCTCCTTCTCTATGCTTATCTGTCTTCATTTATTTATTTGTTTGGCAGTATTTTAATTACTTGACACAAAAATGCCTCATCTTTGTAAAAAGTTCAGTGGTAGCAGAAAGTCAGACAGTGTAGGGAACCAATCTCTCAGATCCCACTTCCACCAGCCTGTTTGGGAGGTACCTCCCGGAATTTGTTCTCTGTATTTTATATGCACAAATAAAAATAGTTTTTGTTTATAGTTTTATACAATGAGTTTATATAATGCAAACTCTTCTACCTCTTGCTCCTTTTTTTTTAGCTTCACTTTACCTGAGAGCTTTCCAAATTGCAATAATGTGTACGGCTGTGTAATTGTTCCTCATCCTGGGGTGGCCTGCTGCTGCTGATGGGCATTTAGATGGCTTTGGATTTTTCAGCCAGAACAGTGTGGGCTGCAGTGAACATGTTGACTCAGATTTTCTCTGCACACAGGAAGGGGTTTTCCAGAAGAGAGTTATACCTTTCCGTGGATTTTTCTATCAAATTTTTTAAAAATTTCCATCATACTCAGCAGTTGTAATACATATGCAGAACCCCAAATCATCAGATCATTTCCCCGTCTGTCCTTCTGTGAAGCCAGTCATGCCACACCAAGAAGCGATGCCACTTCACCACACCATCCTTCACTATGCATCCCTAAAACTTCGGGTTTCCTGTCATCCCAAGGAGAATGGAAGTTCAAGAAAGGCTCAAGCTGTTGGTCAGAAGAGCCTCTACTATGTTCTAAATCTGGCCCTGGGCAGGAGTCCACGAGGACTACTTGAACAAGGGCAGAGCTTGCCTCATACAAGGCCCCTCAGCCTTCTACAGAGCTGCACTCACATGGCCAGACCCAGTACTTACTCGGTGAGCACATATGAGGGAAGTTTGGCAGAACAGTACATACAGTACACACCCTTCATGACTAAGCTGCCTGTGATTTCTGCTGTGCTGGGGACAGAATGGCCTGTAACACAATATTGTGGGTGAAATATTGTAAACTGTCCCTTGCTTCATTTTGCACTCAGCCTAACAATTCAATTAGATGCTTAGTTCTGCGGATTTATTTGAGGAGGTCAGGGAATGCCCTAGAGGCTGAGATCATGTGGCTCCCTGTCATGGAGCGGTCACCTTAATTGCTGCGGTAAGTTCTGCATCAGTAGCATCAGCCCCAGCCGCACGTGCAGCCCCGTGGTGAAATGTACCAAATGAAGGCTCTGGAGTCCTCACTACCCTTTAGGGGCACTTACAAACCCAAGCAGCCCTAGAACCCAGCACTCTCACAATTTACCCACCCCCACAATTGTAGCACATGAACGATCCTGTTTTTCATTCCCTAGAACTGCTTTTTCTATATTTATTATTGTATAATTGCTTTTGAAGAAAGTGTTCAAATTTTATATCATGTGGAATATGTTAATATAATCAAGTTTATAAACCTTGTTTACCAGTTCACAACAGACTGTCCTAGCAAATATCAGCAAGCTCAGTGACGAGCAGGTGACGTCATCCATGTGCCAGGCTAATTATTAATACAGCTGCCTGCCCTGGCGTCAGCCTCTGGGCAGGACCAGCTGGTAGTGCATCTCCAGCAGTCTGCAGATAATAAATGTGGTTTGATCATGTTGCTAAAGAGCTGTCAGTGTAGAGATTGGATTAGAGGTTAGGACTGGATGGTTTCTATTGCTAGCATTTCTACAAATGGCCAGTTAGAGGGTTGAATTCAGTCTGAACACCTATGTGAAAAACTGTAATGGACAAAGTTCACTTAATCGGTTACTTATGTGTGTTCCATCATTCTAACTTGTCCTGTATTTTCACATTTCTAATTTTAATTTTAAAAAATCCAGACTTAAATGGGACTTTGAAAAATTATTTCATTTATGTTGTTTTAACTTCCTCAAGCAGCATGTAGGGAAAAGAGGATGAACTAGTGGTCTCAGTGGTCCCCTGCAGCATGCGCGCCTGTCCGCTCCTCACACTGGGCAGCCTTTCAGGTTACTTCTGGTGGTCGTGTCCTGTGAGAGCACATCTGCCTTCTACCATTTAGTTCTGTTTTCTGTGTTTGAAATGATCAAGATCATGTTTCCAGGCTTTTAAAATGAAATTGCCTTTGTGTTGGTCATTTTTTACTCCACATAGTTTCAGAATCTCTAGCTTGACCAATTTATAACCCAAAATGGTAGTTTACAGTTAGTGATAAATCCCACAAATGACTGTAGTAACCAAATCCATATTCTCTTCCCACTGCTCATTTCCAGGTTTTTGTCCTAGTTAATGATAAACAACAGAGCGTGTCTCACCCTGATTGTAGAACTCTTCTGCACTGCTCTTCCTTGCCCTCTCATGGGATCACACAGCTGTCTCTTCTGGAAGCAGTAATTTCTACTCATGTCTGTACACAGTCAGTAATGAAAAAATGATTTTTTGAGAGGGAAACTGCATTTATAGCTATTCTAATTTTGATGGAAACTTTCTCTAGAGATTGGGGTTTTGTTTTTAAAGTCTTTTCTTGTAAGCATGGGAGAGTTTTTATATCTGTTATCCAAAGACTCACCTGAGTTTCTCTTAGGCAGTGTCATTTAAGGCTCAATGTTTTGAGTCTGGTCCACTCCTGGCGGCAGTGTTGGTCCTCCTGGTCGCATTGTGACTGTCCCTGATGGCCCAGGAAGTGGCCAAGGAAGACAGGTGCCAACAGACCCGGAGCAGTTGTCCTTGTAAAACATTAGCTATATCGAAGATGATGGCAAAACCATGCACAGGATAGGAAGTGCATCCACCTAGAACTTACAGTACAGCCAGCATGAGATGCACATAACACCTAAAAAATGAAACTATTGTACAGATGCAGAGCACCACAAAGGCTTGTTTGTTTCCCCATGACAAAGGAAAGTTTGTTTTAAGACATCTGGCAATAACATTTTTCATTTAGAAGTTAATCTTAGAAATGAGTTTCCATTGACTGGTGAGGAGAATGAATTGTCCTAACCCAGCATCCAGCTGCCCATCCTTGGGAGAGAGCTCTTGACCTCTCATGGTCAGTCAGGAGAGGCTGCAGCTTTGTAACAGTGCCAATTCTGGGATGTTTGCCTAAGGACCATCCTGAACACAGCAAAGGGGCTTCGTGGAACTGACCCTGCTACTGTCCAGGACAGGACGAGCTGACCTGCCACATTAGGAGGTCCAATCAGAGAGAAGTATGCAAGCATCTAATTTGGGGGCAGTTGATAGAGCAGTGCTTGAAGACTCCTTAAGTTAGAGATTAACATTTAGGTCATGGTTTTCTACTGAGTGATCGTAATGAAGATAGGAAGAGGAATCTACTCTAGAGCAAATTCTAGCAATTTTCCTTCTAACTTCATCTCTCCCTTATGCTAGATACTCTAAGACTTTGCATGCATGCTGCTATCTCAGATCAGTTTTGGAAGAGGGTGAAAGAAATAAATATGTGGTGCCTTACCCTGCTTCTGACAATCGTCATTGCTCAGCACCACATGTTCATGGGCTCTAGACAGACCTTGCTCTCTAGCAGATTTCAAAGTCATTATCTTTGAAATATTAGATTTCTAACAGATTTTAAAGTCATTATCTTTGAAATATTAGAAAGGTCCCAGCAATTTAGCAGAGGCATTTTGGATCATTCAAAACCATGACTCATAGTAATGCAAATTCATGACTCTAACTTGAATTAAGACATCCAGACTTAGGAAGTTGCTCTGAAGGCTTTTTGGGGACTTGGAGATGGAGCTCTGAGCGCCATCAGTAGTTTTTTCACTCCTCTTTCCTCAATGTGTGTGTGTGCTTAATTGCTAAGTTGTGTCCAACCTTTGGTGACCCTATGAACTGTAGCCCACCAGCCTCCTCTACGGAATTCTCCAGGCAAGAATACTGGAGAGGGTAGCCATTCCCTTCTCCAGGGGATTTTCCTGAACCAGGGATTGAAGCCAGATCTCCTGCACTGCAGGAGGATTCTTTACCATGAGTCACCAGGTATGTCTTGCAAATGTGGACCAAAAAGATGGTCATTTCCCTGAGGACACTCCTTGATCCTGTTATTTTTGTATAACTCGTGGTGCCCAGGCCTGCGGGACTGAGGGCAGGGTCTCTCAAGACCCTGAGGGTGCACTCGCTTGGAAATGCTGGGAGAAGGAATCTGTCACCTTGGAAACTTAGAGCCACTCCAGCTAAACAGGAAAGTCAGTGGTGAACACAGGGTGATCCTGGGGCTTCATTCACTCTTAAGCTGATAAGGGAAGAACTTCTGGGAGATTCAGTTGAATGGATTTCACAGGGAAAAGAGAAAACAATATTTTAAAACTCAAATTTGTATTTTCTTTTACTTATGATTCAGTAAAAACTCTATAGGTTTTATAGAGCCTTAGAAGTCACCCTGTGGGGTTGAATGTATTGCTTTTTGCATGTTTGAAGCCATCACCACTGTTAAGAAAGAAAAAGTCACAAAATAGTGATAAGAGCAACAAAGGCTACATTGACAGCAGGGCATCCTGAAAACAAAATAATAACTTATCGCCTCTATCCTCATAATTAGAATATATATATGCACACCTTGGCAACCTTCACGTAACATCTAGCAGCTGGGAGCACGCACATCAGCCTCTTCAGTGGAGCCAAGTGGAAAGCAGTCCAGGGTCAGGCAACTGTGCTCCTGCCAGAAACTACTCCTCCCCCCAAAGAACCCTCAGTTCAGTTCAGTTCATTCGCTCAGTCGTGTCCGACTCTTTGCGACCCCATGAATCACAGCACACCAGGCCTCCCTGTCCATCACCAACTCCCGGAGTTCACTCAAACTCATGTCCATCGAGTCGCTGATGCCATCCATCCAGCCGTCTCATTCTCTGTCGTCCCCGTCTCCTCCCACCCCCAATCCCTCCTAGCATCAGACTCTTTTCCAGTGAGTCAACTCCTCGCATGAGGTGGCCTTTAGCCACCTCAGTTCAGTGGGTCTCAACTGAAATGGTCTGAAGAGCTTTCAAACACCAGTGCCCACCCCAGAATGATTAATTTGCAAATAACACTTTTTAAAGAACAGACCATGACTTCCTGAACATCTAACCCAATGATTCAATCTATAAGTTCTTTCCCTTTAATTTTCTTGGTAGTAAGTGCAAGTTTCCCACCTCTGTCTTCTAGGTTTGGCAATTCTTGGTTCTATTTCATAGCAGTGCTGGCTCTGTTGATCAGAATTCACTTATGGCTTCTTTCTAGAAGAGCATGGTGGTGATGGGGATTTGTCTCCCCAGCAAGTATTGAAGGGTGAATCTGCACACCAGGAAGTCTCTTCCTATTGGCTGCAGCTGTCTGCTGGCTGTGAATAGTGTTGTTTCTGAACAGTTTACAAACCTTGGGTTAAGAAAACGTGTCAGCACACCATGAGGTGTCATCAGTGATGGAGATGGTGGCCCGTGGACTAGCTCATTCATTCAGCAGGTTTCTCTCTCGGGCTGCTGAGTGTTTACTGAACGCCGGGCATGCAGGAACGAAACAGACACAGCCCTGCCCTCCCATCTCCCCGCTGTTTCAGTCCAGTTAGGACGGAGCCAGTGGTCAGCGCTCAGAGGACTGACTGCACCTCTTCGTACCATGACCAGCCTTATTCTTCTCTCCCTTGCTTGTTGTTGACCTGAACAGTATCTTTGGGTCTCACTTTCCTCACATATGATATTTAAATGCTAATAGATGCTGCTGGCAGGGGCCTTAACCTGTTCTGTTAAAAATAAAGTATTCCTTAGTCTGCCCCCAACCTCCTGCAGTCTCGGCCCTCCCTGTTCTGACGGCTCAGGCGGCCCCTCCCCAGCCCATTTCCCTGTGTCTGTGGTGCCCAGGCCCAGGTTACATCTTGAGCCTCTTCACTGACCACTTCCTCTGGGTCTCCTCCGAGGGGCTCCACAGTCACTGCACCATAACTCACATTTTGGGTATCAAGGTGTGAAGAGGAGTGAGTGGTATTTCAGAGCTCTCAGCTGCTGTCTCCAGATGATGAGGTCCCCACTTCCCTGTCCTTAAGGTTTATCACTCAACGCCCTTGAGAATGACATTCAGAACTCCAGAGATGTGTCATTCCAAATCACCTTTCCTCCTTGTTCCCATCGCATTTTAGCTGTTTTACCTCAGAAATCTTAAAGCCTTATATCAGAAACCCAAATTTAATGCTTGTTGCAGTGCTTTGCTCTATCACGCTTTGGAGACACTGCATTTTTTTTTTTTTAACAAATTGAAGGTTTGTGGCAGCCCTGCATCAAACAAGTCTTTTAGTGCCCATTTTCCAACATCATATGCTTACTCTGTGTCTCTTCTGGTATTCTTGCAATATTGCAGACTTTTTCATTATCATATTTGTGTTGGTGATCTGTGATTAGTGATCTTTAATGCTATTATTCTGAAACACTGCCCGGAAGGTTCAGATGATGGTTAGCATTTATTTTTAGCAATAAAGTACTTTTTTTGAATTGTAGTCTAATTGCTTTACAATGTTGTGTTAACTTCTGCTGTACAACAAATGAATCCACCGTAAGCATACGTATATCATACTCTGCCTCTTGCGCCTCTGTCCCAGCCCCTCCGCCCGCTCCTCTGGATCATCGCGGAGCGCAGGGCTGAGCCCCCTGTGCTGTGCAGCAGCTTCCCGCTGGCCCGCCATTGCGCCAGCCCCAACCTCCCAATGCGCCCCTCCCCCCTTGCCCCGCCTCAGGTCCACCCACCTGTCCATTCTCTGCGCCTGTGTCTCTACGCCCTGCCCTGAGAGTAGGCTCATCTATACAATTTCTCTAGAGTCCACATACATGCATTAACGTACAATATTTGTTTTTCTTTTTATGACTTACTTAATTCTGTGTGACAGTCTCTTGGCCCATCCATGTCACTGTAAGTGACTCTATTTTGTTCCTTTTTTGTGGTTGCATAATACTCCATTGTATATATGCACCGCAACTTCATCCATTCATCTGTCAACACGTCCTGTCTATTGTAAAGAGTGCCACAGTGAACACTGGGGTACATGTGTCTTTTTGTGTTATGGTTTTCTCATATGCCCAGTAGTGAGATTGCTGGTTCATATGGTAGTTCTATTTTTAGTTTTTTAAGAAATCACCACACTGTTCTCCATAATGGCTGAATAAATTTACATTCCCACCAACAGTGCAAGAGGATTCCCTTTTCTCCACACCCTCTCCATCATTTATTGTTTATAGATTTTTTTGATGATGTCCATTCTGATTGGTGTGATATGATACCTCATTGTAGTTTTGATTTGCATTTCTCTAACAATTAGTGATGTTGAGCATCTTTTTATGTGCCTCTTGGCCATCTGTATAGCTTCTTTAGAGAAATGTCTGTTTAGGTCTTCCACCCATTTTTTGTTTGGGTTGCTTGTTTGTTTTTTATTATTGAACTATATGAGCTGTTTGTATATTTGGAGATTAATCCTTTGTTGCTTCATTTGCAAATGTTTTCTTCTACTTTTAGGGTTGTCTTTTTGTCTTCTTTATGGTTTCCTTTGCTTTGCTTTAAGTTTAATTAGGTCCCATTTGTTTATTTTTGTTTTTATTTCATTAATCTAGGAGATGGATGAAAAAATATCTTGCTGTGATTTGTGTAGAAGAATGTTTTTCCTATGTTTTCCTCTAAGAGTTTTATAGTCTGACATTTAGGTCTTTAATCCATTTTGAGTTTATTTTTGTGTATGGTGTTAAGTAATGTTCTAATTTCACTCTTTTACATGTAACTGTCCAGTTTTCCCAGCACCACAATGTTTTTTCTCCATTGTGTGGTCTTGCCTCCTTTTTCATAGATTAGGTGACCAAAAGGTGCATGGGTTTAGCCCTGGACTTTCTGTCCTATCCATACTATTTTGATTACTTAGCTTTGTAGTGTAGCCTGAAGTTGTTGCTGCTGCTAAGTCGCTTCAGTCGTGTCCAACTCTGTGCGACCCCACAGACGGCAGCCCACCAGGCTCTCCTGTCCCTGGGATTCTCCAGGCAGGAACACTGGAGTGGGTCGCCATTTCCCTCTCCAGTGCATGAAAATGAAAAGGGAAAGTGAAGTCGCTCAGTCATGTCCGACTCTTCGCGACCCCATGGACTGCAGCCTAACAGGCTCCTCCGTCCATGGGATTTTCCAGGCAAGAGTACTGGAGTGGGGTGCCATTGACTTCTCCTAGCATGAAGTTAGGTTGAGTTCAGTCACTCAGTCGTGTCTGACTCTTTGCAACCCCATGCACTGCAGCACACCAGGCTTCCCTGTCCATCACCAACTCCTGGAGTTCACTCAAACTCATGTCCATCGAGTCGGTGATGCCATCCAGCCATCTCATTCTCTGTCATCCCCTTCTCCTCCTGCCCCCAATCCCTCCCAGCATCAGAGTCTTTTCCAGTGAGTCAGCTCGTCGCATGAGGTGGCCAAAGTATTGGAGTTTCAGCTTTAGCATCAGTCCTTCCAATGAACACCCAGGACTGATCTCCTTTAGAATGGACTGGTTGGATCTCCTTGCAGTCCAAGGGACTCTCAAGAGTCTTCTCCAACACCACAGCTCAAAAGCATCAATTCTTCAACGATCAGCTTTCTTCACAGTCCAACTCTCACATCCATACATGACCACTGGAAAAACCATAGCCCGAAGACTTATTCTTTCAGCTCCATTTTTCTTTCTCAAGATTGCTTTGACTTTTCAAGGTGTTTTGTGTTTCCATAAAAATTGTAAAAATTGTTCTAATTCTGTGAAAAATGCCATTGGTAATTTGATAGGGATTGCATTGAATCTGTAGATTATTGCTTTGGGTAGTAGAGTCATTTTCACAATATTGATTCTTCCCATCTAAGAACATGATATATTTCTCCATCTGTCTGTGTCATCTCTGATTTTTTTCCTCAGTATTTTGTAATTTTCTGAGTATAGGTCTTTTGCCTCCTTTCGTACATTTATTCACAGGAATTTTATTCTTTTTGTTGTGATAGTAAATGGGATTGTCTCCTTAGCAATAAAGTATTTTTGAGTTAAAGTATGTACATTGCTTTTTTAGATATAATGTTACTGAACTCTTAATAGAGTATGATATAGTGTAAATTTAACTGGGAAACCAAAAAAGTGTGACTCACTTTATTGCAGTGATCTGGAACCGAACCCAAAAAACTCCCAGGTCTGCCTGCACTATGGTTTGAAAAAAAAAAAAAAAATGAGCAGCTGGGGTTGCATGAACACCTCATACTGTTTCATTTTTTCATAATGAAGACTTCTCCCCTCTTATAAGAATGACACCCCTCTTCTCTACTGGTTAAATTCTAGTGTTCCTTCTGATCCCCAGTATCTCTTCATCATCCTTCCAGATGTTATATGGAAACCTTCTTTGGCAATTTTGAAGTGAGTGAAGTTTCTCAGTCGTGTTCGACTCTGCGACCCCATGGACTGTAGCCTACCAGGCTCTCTGTCCATGGGATTTTCCAGGCAAGAATACTGGAGTGGGTTACCATTTCCTTCTCCAGGAGATCTTCCCCACTTAAGGAATGAACCTGGGTCTCCCACATTGTAGGCAGACACTTTACCATCTGAGCCACCAGGGAAGTCCAGTTTTAGTAAAGACTAAACATCTGGAAAGATGATGAAGAGAGCCGGGGATCTTCCCTGGTGGTTCAGAGGTTAAAATGTCTGCCTCCAATGCGGGAGACCCGGGTTCGATCCCTGGGTTGGGAAGATTCCCCTGGAGAAGGAAATGGCAACCCACTCTGGTATTCTTGCCTGGAGAATCCCATGGATGGAGGAGCCTGGTAGGCTACAGTCCACAGAGTCACAAAGAGTCAGACACGACTGAGCGACTTCACTAAAACCCTGTATACCTGTATAAAGACTAAAACTTACCTACCATGTCTGGTTTGAAAATTGTCATCTGTCTGGAGCCACAGTTCCTCCTTGTTTTCTTGGGGTACTGCCTCTCTGTCTCTGACACATGTTTATGGGCTGTGTTGAAAGTGTCCAGGCCACTTGCTGCCGAGTGTAGAGAGATGCTTGGTCAAGCTGACCAGACACATCTGCTTTGACAAGCCACACAAGCATCCTCACAATCTTTGTCATTCCTCCTGCAACGTGAAGCCCTGTATTTTTCTGCTAATTTAGATAAAATTTCCTTTGTAAATCTTGATAAAATGTAGACTTTAAACTTGTCATTGATTTTCTAGTTATATAATTATATTAACCATTCAGAATCTTGTAAGATATACCCATGTGTATGGGGAGGTGTGCTTCTGAGTTAACTCTGGCATCAGTTCAGTTCAGTCGCTCAGTCATGTCCAACTCTTTGCGACCCCATGAATCACAGCATGCCAGGCCTCCCTGTCCATCACCAACTCCTGGAGTTCACTCAAAGTCATGTCCATCGAGTCGGTGATGCCATCCAGCCATCTCATTCTCTGTCGTCCCCTTCTCCTCCCGCCCCCAATCCTTCCCAGCATCAGAGTCTTTCACAGTGAGTCAAGTCGTTGCATGAGGTGGCCAAAGCATTGGAGTTTCAGCTTTAGCATCAGTCCTTCCAATGAACACCCAGGATTGATCTCCTTTAGAATGGACTGGTTGGATCTCCTTGCAGTCCAATACCAGTGGACAAAAGCCTAAACCATGTCATGGGAATAGCTGTCTTTGCCATTTAAGCCCAGTTTTTCTGCTTGTTTATAAAAATTCTACCAAGCTATGGGAATTAGATGACAGAGATCACCTGTTATTTAAAAACAAATTCTATTTCTGAATATTTTACTTGCAGGAAGATATGAAGCATCATGATCTCTGGGAGCAGGAAACCAAAATATTTTCCCCCTTGGATATGAATTGATTGATCATGTGTTCCAGGTGCAGCCGCTCTTTCCTCAGCTTCCAGTTTTACATTTGTTGAGTAGAAACGTATCAATTCCCTTGGAAAAAGAGACATCTCTCTCCCTCGTACTGGTGGTAGAGTCTGGCTGCATCTTCACCACCCGCTCCAGGGTGGCTCTGAGTGATGGCCATGCCCTCGCTGGGGGCTGGGCAGGGCGCTGGGGCGGCAAGTGTTTCTTGACTGCTCCCTTCGTGAAGTTATTGGAGCTTCTGCCGAGAGTAGATGTTAATAAACTGCCTGTACCACACTTGTGCAATGGAACTAGTGCAATGGAAGGAATGTAATGTAAATTCAATACCCCAGCTCCTCCCCAGGCCTCCAGATACACAGTATCATCCTCCTTTGCCCGATAAGGAAACGGAAGCAAGAGAGACTATGACTTCCCCGACGTTGAGCCTGTGTTCTTTCTGAAGCATGAATTGGTTCAGTTCAGTTCTTTCTGGAGCATCAATCAGCTCAGTCGTGTCCGCTTGTTTGCGACCCCCTCATGGACTGCAGCACGCCAGGCTTCTCTGTCCATCACTAACTCCTGGAGTTTGCTCAAACTCATGTTCATTGAGTCGGTGATGCCATCCAACCGTCTCATCCTCTGTTGTCCCCTTATCTTCCTTGAATAACTGGTTCTAAAACGTTAGCATGCAAAATAACTCCTGAGAACACTTGTCAAAATTCAGACTTCTGTGTGCTGCCCAAATCTACAGAACCAGAGCCTCCTGAGGGGGTCTGAGCCACTTTCCTGGAACACAGGACCCCAGCCTCCTCTTTGCTCCTTGCCTGATGGCCTAAGGGCTCTCAGATCCAGAGGAGCAGGCAGGCGACACAGCCACAGTGAGAGTGAGCTCAGCTGACAAAGCTCCCGCTCACACCTCCCACCCACAGCAAAACAAAATAAAACTGACCAGCCCAGCTATCCATCAAGAAACAAATGGATAAGCAAATCACCCCCATTCACCTGGAGGGAATTTACTATAAAGCTAATGAAACTGAAGCTCCTTCCAAGGCCCTGGGAAGTCCTAGCAGAATGCTGGCAGGGTTTTATATTTTATGAAATTTGCATAAAGGAATTGTCTTGTGACTTTTCATTCTAAGTATTCACTTTCACTTTGTACCTAATTCTCCATGCGTAAGTCTCAGGACCCATAAAGCCTGTGTCCTCTTCTAGGGCCACCGGAGGACCCTGCACAGGAATAGAGAGATTTCAGGAGATCAGTGTGCCTGGTGAGCAACAGCCAAGATGGGGTCTGAGCTTTGTCCACAACAGCCACAGAACATTCCCATTTGTGAAAGAAAGGAGTGATACACTTGTGTGCACCTAAGCACCCATAGGACCTTCCCTGGTGGCTCAGACAGTAAAGAATCCACCTGCAATTTGGGAGACCCAGGTTCGATCCCTGGGTTGGAAAGATGCCCTGGAGAAGGGAATGGCAACCCACTGCAGTACCCTTGTCTGGAGAATTCCATGGACAGAGGAGTCTGGAGGGTTACACTCCATGGGGTGGCAAAGAGTCGGACACAACTAAGCGACTACCACACACACACACACAAGCACCTCTACAAATGTTTTTAGCTCTATATCCTTCTATACTCTTGATCTTTCCCCAAACTTCAACATGAAATTGATTCTATTATTTTTCTAACTAGAAGTGTAAATTGTTATAGGAAGTTGGAAAATAATTAAAAATGTAATGAGAAAATATTCTCAAATCATGCCTCACAGTAATAACTATTGTAACATTTAGTTAAAATTGGTGTTCCTTCCAAGACAGACCCCAGAGCTGCCCTTTGCCTGGATGGTATAGTTGCTGAAACGGAGAATCCCCTTTGCTTTAAAAATGAGGGTGTAGGTAGCATTATTGGAAACAGAAAGCTCATTGATTTTTCTTCCAACCCTACATCTAAAGAGCCTGTATTTCTCCAAATAACCAATTTTTGGCCTGGTTTGGACCAGCGCAGTCAGGGGAGGAGCACACCTGTTCACCTCCTGCAAGCGTGTCAGCCACCCACATGTTTCTAAAGACCTGGAAACATTCATGGCCTTCCAACAGTCGAGAATGCATTAAATATATAACTTGACTCTCTACATGATGAAATATTCCTCAGCCAGTAAAAAGTATTCTGTATATAAATATTTATTAAAATAAAAATTTGGCAGCTTATTAAATTTAGCAATAAAAAAGGCAAGTGAAAAATTATGTGCAGTAGAATCCCATTTTTCTAAATAAATTCCCTACCTGCCAGCTATTCATACAAAGTTCTGAAAATACAAAAGCCTATGAAGATCATTGGTTTTATCTTTTTTCCTGTTTGCTTATCTAATACAAGTTTGCTTCAAAGAACATGTTCCTTCAACCACAAAAGTGAAATAATTGAATTATTTTAAACAACATGGCCCTCCAAGCAGTTGTCCTTTGTAATTTGAAGCTTCAGTTTTCTCAGTTGATAAAAGTATTCAACAGGGTGTAGAAATAATATGTGAACAAGGAACCCACAGAAGGTGTTAAGGTGTTGTCTGTGAGCTGATTATTAAGTGATTTGATTCCTGACTCGCACCTTCTGATTTCCATGCAGCAGTCACTGCTCCAGGAGCTGTGTCTCCAGGGGGAGCAGGTGAGACGCCTGAGAAAGGCCCCCACAGCATAGCACGTGGCCCTCTAGGCTCTTCTCAAGTGCCTGTCTTCTCCCATCTTCCCTCCTTCCTCCCGTGGCCTCAAAAAGGAAGTGGAAATCATTTTAGAAATAGTCCTGTGTTCTCGCTAACCTGTTATGCTCACGTGCTCACATGTGGTTTCCTTTGTATCCTCTGTGGGTTTATTCTCTGGAATTCAGTGGGTTGCAGTCCCATTCCTGGAATGCTGTGAGGATCGTGGTCCACGTTCCCCATGTCTCATCGACTAAACAGCCATTTCAGATGCTCTAACAGATGCCCTTTCTAGGGTAGAATGGCCCCATTTGACTCTTTTGTTTTGGGCCGTGGAACAAGTAGTTTTTTTTAGTGATACATTCTTTTAAAAATTAAAAGCCACCACTTGGCTTTCGGAATTGGAAGTCAGTGTGATGGCAACATTCCTTTCTATGAGAAGATGAAATAATTGCTCAAAATAGCTGAGGAGGACACTTGGTCCCAGAGGCACAGGAAGAATTCAGGCGAAAGGTGGGAAGAGAGCACTTTGCCCTTAGTCACTTTGAGACTTGTGACCAGAGGCTGCAGAGCCCACTGCTGCCAGAGCCACCTTCTCGAAGGGTACCCGGCCGTCCCCAGCTGTGCCCCCAGCCCCCCGATGATAGGCTCACCAGGCTGTGCCTGCACTGAGGCATGCAAGGGTGGGGGACATCTGCTGATGGTTCTGTGTGCCCCCTTCCAGCATCTGACTCGTGAGAAAGCACAGATTTCACAATCTCTCCCATGTCTTCTGCCAACTTCTGTGAACAGATGTGGAATTAAAAAAATAAAAGCAAGGAACCTCCATTCTCAATTTAATATTATAACTGGGATGTTTCTGATAGAAGAAAATAGGCTAATGACTTGGTTAACATCTCAGAGATGGAACCAATACATTAAATGCACCAGCGTTTACACATATGAGCAGACCCACATTTTACTGCTCTTTACTTTATTGTATTTCAAAGATACTGCGTTTTTTTTACAAGTTGAAGATTGGTGGCAGCCCTGCTTTGTCAGATGATGGTTAACATTTTTAGCAATAAAGTATTTTTTAATTGAGGTACGTGTATTTTTTTAGACATGATGCTGCTGAACACCCACTAGACTACCGTATAGTGTAAATATAACTTTAATGTGCATTGGGAGTGCAAAAACTCCTGTGTCATACTTTACTGCCATAGTCACTTGATTGCCTGGTCTGAAATGGAACCTGCAGTGTCTCTGGAGTCTGCCTGTGCTCCACAAGGTGGGCTGCATCTTATAACCTTAATCTTTTAACATTTTTCTGAGAGACACTGGGTCGAGGAGCCCTGTACACCAGCCAGGTTTGTCAGAAAGAGGTCGGCCTTCGTTGTGGCCAGGGTGTGAGGCCAGCCAGCCTCGCAGCACCTCCTTGAGCAGGGCCTTGAGCACCTCAGGAAAGGAAAGCGCTAGAAGATCACAAGCCTTCATGGAGCTGCTACCGGCCTGTTTGCTAATGTTAACTGTATCAAGTGGTCCAAGAAGGCCCAGCTCCTGTGCACTGTGGGCTCCAATCGCAGCCGCGTCATGCACTCCCCTCCCCCGTGAGCCAGGATGTTCCATGTAAACAGCGGTGTTGATTCCATCTGGCCAGCTCCTCTGGGTTTGGTGGGTGGGCCCCCAAGAGAGGCTGTGCCTATGGGTGCACCTCCCCAGCCCAGCTGTCTGCTTTCTAAATTGTCTCAGAGCCACCGCAGCTGTGCACCGAGGTGACCCTGCTCACAGCTGCGGTGAGCGAGGCCCAGGAAGGGGATTGCAGCTTCCGCCCTCTTGGAGCACCGAGGCCTTGGGATCCTGGGCTCAGGGGACACTTGACCAGAAGTGGCAGCCAGGCCACCTGGGCCTAAGGGGTTAGGGTCCATTTGAACTCTGCCAATGGCAGGACCTCACCACACCAGAGACAAATCTGTGTGCCACCTTTTTCAGTAGCTCTAGTAATTAAAAAAAAATTTTTTTTGTCATTATTACAGTATCTGTGTCCCCACCTCACCTCTCTTCGGGTCCTCTGACACCACTCAGGAGGCCTTCTTTCTTCATGCGAGTCCCCCAGTTTAAAGACAGCTGAACGTCCTCTTCCTGAGGCTAAGCAGCCCCCTCCCTGCAACCAATGATGGCTCTTGTCACACTTGGTCACTTTGTCACCGGCCCGAGGGACCCGGTGCTTCCCAGGCAGCCTCCGACGGCTCCTGCCCTCTCGCAGCTGCTGCGTGCTGCGTGCTGCTGCTGCTGCTGCTGCTGCTAAGTCACTTCAGTCGTGTCCGACTCTGTGTGACCCCATAGACGGCAGCCCACCAGGCTCCCCCGTCCCTGGGATTCTCCAGGCAGGAACACTGGAGTGGGTTGCCATTTCCTTCTCCAGACACTGGTGTATTGGGGTTTGGCCACCTAAGTAAAGCACTTATCTTTTGTCCCTTTTAAATTAATACTGTTATCAACACTCCTTTATTTCAGCTTCCTGAGGACACCTGGGATCCAAGCCGGCCACACAGTTCAGCTTCCCAGTGATTCATTCTGCTTTCTGTGACTTTATTTACCGTGTTGTGGTATAGATGTTGACCAAGACTCAGTTGTATGTGGTTAACTCTACTGCCCTCAACTGCTTAGAAATCTATACTCTATCAACAGGCTCTGTTTACCCTATGGGAATCCATGAAATCCTATCAGCCACCACATCTTTACCAATTAATTTTATGGTTTAATTAACTAGATGGTCTCATTGCAATTCATAATTGTAATATGCCTTAAAATATCTCTACTTTCCTAATACTTTCTAATGCATTTTTTAAAGATACCATTGCAAAATTAATTGAACATTCATGAACCTGTAGTGTCACATTAAGAGATGGAGTTGAAAGCTGGCATATTTCTTCTGAAGCTCAGTCTGAGGAAGAAAGTTAGTATAGACAGAGCTGTGCAGGTGGAGTGCTTTGGGAAGAACAAGGTACCAGTGGATGGCAGTGTCTGAACCTGAGCAAGGAATATTGTCAAGGAAATTTAGGCGTCAGACTATGTTCTTCTACAGAATAAAATCCTGTAAAAAATTCATAGATATTCTGGAACTGTCTCTTGATTGGGAACTATCCATACAGGTTTTATCATCTCTAGTTGCAAGAACAAAGGATGCTGTATAGGACCTAAACATCTTTTAATTCATGAAAATTAATTTTTATTGAATTGTATGGTTTCTAAAATTTTATTGCTTACATTACATTATTTTATTTTTATGTTTTCATGCCAGAAGGTAGACATGCCTATGATCACATTAAAAACAGCAGTGTTAATTTCTGTCTGAATCAAAACCCAGTATATAGGATCTGTGGTACTTATGCCTACTCAGAAGCATCCAAGACATGCTGAAAGAACATCTGTTGCTAATAGGATAGGAAATGTTTAACAAATGTTTACTTGTGACAGGCACTCGCACATGAACTTTAGGTTCTCATTGACAACCCTCCATGGCAAAAAAGCATTGTGAGCAATTCAGCAGGAGGAAACTGAGGCATAAAGAGTCTACATAAATATCCCAAGGCCACACTGGCAATAACCTGTCAAGCTGGATTGAAGCCACACACATTGGTTCTAGCTCATCTGCAAAGCTGCTGTGGATGAGTAACTTGTGGTAGATGGAGATTTGAAGTCACATTGAATGCTGAGATGGGCTCGGTTTAAATCCCACCCCAGCTGTCTACATGCTCTAAGACCTTGCTGAAAATTGTTAGTTGCTCAGTCATGTCCAACTCTGCAATTCCATGAACTGTAGCCCTCCAGGCTCCTCTGTCCATGGAATTCTCCAGAAAAGAACACTGGAATAGGTAGCCATTCTCGTCTCCAGAGAATCTTCCCAACCCAGGGATCGAACTTGGGTCTCCCACACTGCAGTCAGATTCTTTACCATCTGAGGCACCAGGGAGGCCCTGTGGCAAGGTCATTCCCCTGAGTCTCATTTTTCTCAACTATAAATTAAGAAAAACTAGGGCCAATTATGGAGGGTTATCATAAGAATTCCAAGGATGTACACAGTACCTACTAGGTACCCAGTATGTACTACATGGTCCAAGTGGTTAGCATTGCTTTGTATTCTTGGGGCAAAGATGCCAAGTGTGCCGGGTCACAGCCACCTTGGCCCATCTGCCTTCTTCTCCCAACTCCTGCCCATGGGCAGGCAGGGCTCATCCCAGCAACTCAGGGAAGCACTGACTCCTTTAATTCAAAACCCATGTTAGTGACCCTGTGGAGTCTGTTGTTTTGTGTTTTTTGTTTGTTTTTTTCCAGTGAAGTAGGAAGTGGGCAGTCTTTCAGGGAAAGTGATTTAGAATCATTTTTTGTTTATACTTTAGTTTCATTTGATTGAAAACAGATCAACTGCTCTCAGAAAGCTACTTAAATGGAAGAAAAATAGAGGTCAGGAAAGGAATTTGGGTTAGTAAACTTTTCCATTATAGAAATAGAATTAATAATCAGCAACAACCCTTTTTGGTTAATATGGTCAATTTACACTACAATGATGCCCCGTTGAAAATTAATTGTACAGTGGATATTTACTTTTCATTTCAGGATTTGGAGTGTAATCAGCATTTTCAATTATTGTTATGAGCTTGTGGTTATTGCATCTTTACCCTTATTGCTTACTTTTAGCTGTCTCTTCTGATGTCAGAAACTTAGGCAAGAATAAGACATTTGGTTATAATATGACTTCATGTACTTTGGGAAACCAAAGAAAGGCTGTGCTTCACTCCTTCAGGTACTGGAGGGGAAACTAATTCATTTGTTGTTCCTTTTTAAAAAAATCTTATTCTAAGGGATTTTGTAAGTCAATTTTCTGTGTTAGAAGACAGGAATTTATAGCTTTCTTATAAATAGAGTGTTAGAACTACCTTCTGTGATCAAAGAGAAATTAGGCCGGAGGGAATGGGAAATGGGGAGATACAAGTAAAAACTTTAAGTCTTAAGAGGAGTTCGTTCTGAGGATCTAACATGTGGCTTGGTGACTGCAGTTAATAACACAACATTGTATTCTTGAGGTTTGCCATCACACAGACAAATTACTTTATGTGATATGATCTTAATCTCGGTAATTATTTGTCAGTGTATATGTGTGTATGTATCAAGCATCATTCACATGCTTGAAATCTGTTCTATTAGATTTGCCAGTTATTGCTCCGCAAAGTTGAGTAAAGCAGGAGAGCCTGGTCTGGGTCTAGGAGTTTCAGTGCCCATATGTAGATGTGAGTTGCTTCTCTCCTCTTCACCGTGGAGACAGCTCCTGCATAGTGGTGCATGCAGGGAGCGAGGCGCAGTCACAGTGTGAGGGCCCTCAGAGCCTGGGCGCAGAGCTGGCCACCCGTGTCTGACTCCAGGGGGTTGATAACATGCAGGTCAATCATAGGGCATAGGTTGACCCACATTAGGACACAGAGCCATGCATAGAAAAAAGAATCCTTATTTTATTCTAAAGTTCATTATATTTAAGGTTATTCCAAATGTATACATTTTTAATTTAGCTGTTTTGGTAGAATTTGACAAATGGGGCTTCCCAGGTTTCACTAATGGGAAAGATCCCACCTGCAGGAGACATAAGAGATGTGGGTTCAATCCCTGAGTAGGAGGATCCCCTAGAGGAGGGAGTGGAAACCCACTCCAGGATTCTTGCCGAGAATCCCATAGACAGAGGAGCCTGATGGGCTACAGCCCATGGGGTCGAAAAGAGTTGGATGTGACTGAGCAACTATCACGCACATTTGACAAATAAGATTTAATTTAAAATAAATGTGCATTTGATGAGTGGGTTTTTTAAAACTATTTTTATTCTTTCCTCTGAAAGAAGTAGGATGGTAAAAATAAGTAATAGAAGTTTTAAGCATGAAATAAGGAATCTGTCATATGAATTTCTTAGTTCTTGTTTGAAAACAACAAAATTCAAAGCTTTGGAAAAGAGGTATTTGAGGTAGTACATAGAATCCCCAGAAGATTCAGCTCGACCACTTCAGTACTAGGCCAGGGCCACAGCCGCTCTGGAGAGCAGGTGGAAAACTGTTCAGATGTGGAGCCCAGAGACTGGGGTGGCTCAACTGTTACATGGCTGGGTAGTGCAAATAAATAAGGATGCTCACTCAACCCCTCCGCAGCACTGGTTTGGGGCTTGCTGTTTGTTCACGCCCACTCTCAGGTCAGAAATGAACTGGAGCACTTCTGGCCCTGGTCATGATTCACCAGGAGTGTCGTCCTACTTAGAAATCCCAGCAGTGTGCTGTACCCATCTTTTCCCTTCATATTTGCAGCTGTATCTTTGTATCTCAGGACTTCTGTAGTGGTTCAGGGGTAAAGAATCTGCCTGCCAATGCAGAAGACGCAGGTTTGATCCCTGGGTTGGGAAGATCCCCTGGAGAAAGAAATGGCAACCCACTCCAGTATTCTTGCCTAGAGAAATCCAACAGAGGGGCCTGGCAGGCTACAGTCCATGGGGTTACAAAAGAGTGAGACATAACTTAGCAACTAAACAACAACAACAGTAACCAGTATGTATCGTTGAAAGTGAAAGTTGCTCAGTCGTGTCTGACTCCTTGTTTACAGTCCATGGGATTCTCCAGGCCAGAATACTGGAGTGGGGAGCCGTTCCCTTCTCCAGGGGATCTTCCCAACCCAGGGATCAAACCCAGGTCTCCCACATTGCAGGCGGATTCTTTACCAGCTGAGCCACCAGGGAAGCCCTGGTATATCCTTAATGTGATAGTTTATCAATTATTCCTCAACACCTGCATTATAAAATGCATATTTTTAAATCAGTTTTTAAAAAGTAGTGTTTAGAGATCTTGTTAAAAGTATAGGAGTCAAGACATTACCCTATTAACCATGGAATTCCCTTCAGCTCTCATAACTCAAATGTTCCTAAATTCATTTTCATAATAAACATGTTAAATATTTGTATGATATATTTGCTTTTAATACATATATATATATTTCCAACACTACAAGTCTGCTTTATCAGAAAAAAGTGTACTTTAGGAAGCATAATTTGGCAGCATCTGGTTTACTGAAACTCAGGCATTCTCATTGTTTACACAAAATAGTTGTAACAAATTTTTTCTTCCCATCTGTCACTTCCTCTTTCTCCCCATTTTTCTGTTCCTGATACTTTATATATATATATTTTTTTTTTTCCATTTCTATTGTCAAGCTACGTGACAAACAAATAATCGCTAAAAGAATATGATTTCTCAGTGAAGGAAAATACCCATTAGGTCTTGTTAATAGTGATATAGACCATTTTCCCTGCAGGTTTGGTTTTGTTTTCTTTTCAGTAGCACCTGTAGAGTTAAAGGGGCTTCCCTGGTGGCTCAGAGGGTAAAGCGACTGCTTGCATTGTGGAGACCTGGGTTCGATCCCTGGGTCAGGAAGAGCCCCTGGAGAAGGAAATGGCAACACACTCCAGTATTCTTGCCTGGAAAATCCCATGGACAGAGAAGCCTGGTGGGCTACAGTCCACCAGGTTGCAAAGAGTCGGACACAACTGAGCGACTTCACTTTCACTATAGAGTTAATTGATATAAAAATGTATCACTGTTTCAGATGTTTATGTTGATTGAATTTCAAATATTAGCATTATAATCCCGCAATAGAAGGGAATATGTGAGGAGTAGATGCTGCAGCAAGTGGGAAATATCAGAGTTCCTATTTTTCAGCATCCTGTAATGTCCCAGCAATGTCCTGCTTGACAGAGTGCATCATAAAGCACAGAATTGAATTCCACTTATCCGGAGTACATTTGACTTCCAAATCCTTGAGGCCACAGATTTAGAGGTAGAACAGTGTTTGCCTATGAAATTGTAGGATGATTTGGCACAAGTGCCTATACATCATGTGGGGAGGTTTTGCCCACTCAGAAGATTTCTAACCCCCTCCCCCCACCCCCCTTATCTGAAACAAACTACTGAAAAGATGGGCATGTTTCCAAATAAATGATTTTCAAACTAACAAAAATATTTTAAGTTCATGCAAACAGTTATACTGTGTTTTGCTATACATAGAATTGTCAATAAACAAAGAATAACTGGAATTAAGCATCTTTTTACTGGATCCCACTGGGTTTCTTACAAAGATCTGTGTTTTCTCTTCAGTCGTTATCCTTGAAAGATGAAGTTGAAACAAAAGCTCTTTTCTTTTTAAGTTGGAAGAACTTCTAAAAGGTGATTCTTAGCTATATTCTGATTCATTTCAAGTGCAAAATTCTCTGATCCTGACCTAGTCCGTTTTTCACGTAGGAGCCTAGAAAAGCCATGAGTGATAGGAAATGGCTATACGTACTTCTCTGAGAAGTGTGATCCAGGAGACTTAAAGGACAGACCAGGTATTGTGGTTGCCTGCAAGCTTGGTACAGACTTCCTCCCTGCATTTCAGAAGACACCCTGAGCACCTCTTATGAGTTAATGGAAGGATGGCTGGTGTTCAGAGCAAAGGAGAAAGTGGTCCTGGTCTGCTTCCCTCAGCAAACCTCTAGTGGAGTAACATATTACTTTTCTGATATTCAAAGTAACACTATACTTTTAAATATATATTTAACACTTCAAAATTTATAGAAAAATATGGCATTAAGTAAAAATCCCCATAAACCTATTTCCCTACACAACCAAGAAATAGCAGTTTATAACTTTCCTCAAATTTTTGCATTTCATATAGCATATGTGTGTATGGAGACATATATATGTGTGTATATAGAGAGAAGGAGAGGTGTGAATTCATCCATAATGAATTTCAACAAAAATAAAATCATGTTCATGTTTAAACCTTTAATTAAGAGTTCATAACTCATGGTTGTAATTGTGTTCTGAAAGTTTCTTATTTCTTTTTTAACTTCATTCTACAAGTTGAGCAGGTTCTGTGTCTAATCTTTTAATAGCTTCCCTATATTCCAGGATTACAATGTGCCCCAATTGGTCTGACAAGCCCTCTATTGTTAGATATTTGGTCTATTTCTAGAAAGCATCGCCTCCTTGTTCATACACTTTTAGTTTCTGTTGGATAATTTCTGGAAATGAAATCTAGTCAAAGGTTTGTGAGAGTTTTAGATGAACATTTTAAGAAGGTGATAAACTAGACTAAAACTAGTTTTTTAGTGTTTTAAAACTAAAACTAGGAATTGAAGAGCCTGCTGATGAGGACAAAAGAGAGTAGAAAAGCTGGCTTAAAACTCAGCATTTAAAAACGAAGCTCATAGCATCTGGTGTCATCACTTCATGGCAAATAGAGGGGAAAAAGTGGAAACAGTGGCAGATATTTTGGGGGGGGGGGTCTTCAAAACCACTGCTGATGGTGACTGCAGCCATGAAATTAAAAGACACTTGCTCCTTGGAAGAAAAGCTATGACAAACTTAGACAGTGTATTAAAAAGCAGAGATATCACTTTACCAACAAAAATCTGTATAGTCAAAGCTATGGTTATTCCAGTAGTCATGTATGAAAAGGCAAAAAGATAGGACACAAAAAGATGGACTCCCCAGGTCGGTAGTTGCCCATTATGCTACTGGAAAAGAGCAAAGAAATAGATCCAGAATGAAGAGGCTGAGCCAGAGTGGAAACAATGCCCAGTTGTGGATGTGTCTGGTGGTGAAAGTGAAGTCCGATACTGTAAAGAACAGAATTGTATAGGAACCTGGAATTTTAGGTTCATGAATCAAGGTAAATTGGAAGTGGTCAAACAGGAGATGGCAAGAGTGAACATCGACATTTTAGAAATCAGTGAACTAAAATGGACCAAGATGGGTGAATTTAATTCAGATGACCATTATATCTACTACCATGGGCAAGAATTCCTAGAAGAAATGGAGTAGCTCTCATAGTCAACAAAAGAGTCCAAAATGCAATACTTGGGTGCAATCTCAAAAATGACAGAATGATCTCTGTTCATTTCCAAGGCAAACCAATCAATATCACAGTAATCCAAGTCTATGCCCCAACCACTAATGCTGAAGAAGTTAAAGTTGAATGGTTCTATGAAGACCTACAAGACCTCCTGGAACTATCTCTAAAAAGAGATGTCCTTTTCATTATAGGGGGCTGGAATGCAAAAGTAGGAAGTCAAGAGATACCTGGAATAACAGGCAAGTTTGGTCTTGGAGTTAAAAATGAAGCAGGGAAAAAGGCTAACAAAATTTTGACAAGAGAATACACCTGTCATAGAAAACACCCTCTTCCAACAACATCAGTGAAAACTCTACAAAAGGAATATCACCAAATGATCAATACTGAAACAGATTGATTATATTCTTTGCAGCTGAGGATGGAGAAACACTATACAGTCAGCAAAAATAAGTCTAAGAACTGACTGTGGCTCAGTTAATGAACTCCTTATTGCCAAATTCAGACTTAAATTGAAGAAAAGAGGGAAAACCACTAGACCATTCAGGTATGACCTAAATCAAATCCCTTATGATTATACAGTGGAAGTGACGAATAGATTCAAGGCATTAGATAAGATAGACAGAGTGCCTGAAGAACTATGGATGGAGGTACATGGAGGAGGCAGAGACCAAAACCATCCCCAAGAAAAAGAAATGCAACAAGGCAAAATGGTTGTCTGAGGAGGCCTTCCGAATAGCTGAGAAAAGAAGAGACAGCAAAAGGCAAGGGAGAAAGGGAAAGATACCCATCCAAATGGACAGTTCCAAAGTATAGCAAGGAGAGATAAGAAAGCATTCCTAAGTGAACAATTCAAAGAAATAGAGGAAAACAATAGAAAGGGAAAGACTAGAGATCTCTTCAAGAAAATTAGAGAAACTAAGCTGAAACTCCAATACTTTGGCCACCTCATGCGACGAGTTGACTCACTGGAAAAGACTCTGATGCTGGGAAGGATTGGAGGCGGGAGGAGAAGGGGACGACAGAGAATGAGATGGCTGGATGGCATCACCAACTCGATGGACATGAGTTTGAGTGAACTCCGGGAGTTGCTGATGGACAGGGAGGCCTGGCGTGCTGTGATTCATGGGGTCGCAAAGAGTCAGACACAACTGAGCGACTGAACTGAACTGAACTGAAGGGAACATTTCATGTAAAGATGGGCTCAATAAAGAACAGAAACAGTATGGACCTAACAGAAGCAGAAGATATTAAGAAGTGGTGGCAAGAGTACACAGAAGAGCTATACAAAAAAAATCTTCATGACCCAGATAATCACGATGGTGTGATCACTCACCTGGAGCCAGACATCCTGGAGCGCAAAGCAGAGTGGGCCTTAGGAAACATTAGTATGAACAAAGATAGTGGAGATAATGGAATTCCAGCTGAGCTATTTCAAATCCTAAAATATAATACACAGTGCTACACTCAATATAGCAACAAATTTGGAAATCTCGGCAGTGGCCACAGGACTGGAAAAGGTCAGTTTTCATTCCAATCCCAGAGAAAGGTAATGCCAAGGAATTTTCAAACTACTGCTCAGTTTCACTCATTTCACATGCTAGCAAAGTAATGCTCAAAATCCTCAAATGAGGCTTCAACAGTACACGAACTGATAACTTCCAGATGTTCATGCTGGATTTAGAAAAGGCAGAGGAACCAGAGATCAAATTGCCAACATTTACTGGATCATAGTTAAAAAAAGAGAATTCCAGAAAAACATCTGCTTCATTGACTACACTGAAACCTTTGATTGTGTGGATCACAACAAACCATGAAACATTCTCCAACAGATGGGAATACCAGACCACCTTACCTGCCTCCTGAATAACCGTATGGAGTCAATAAGCAACAATTAGAACTGGACATGGAACATATGCCTGGTTCCAAATTGGTAAAGGAGTACATCAAGGCTGTATATTGTTACGCTGCTTACTTATATGCAGAGTACATCTTGCAAAATGCCAGGCTGGATGAAGCACAAGATGGAATCAAGATTGCCGGGAGAAATATCAATAACCTCAGATACACAGATGGCACCATCCTTATGGCAGAAAACAAAGAGGAACTAAAGAGCCTCTTGATGAAAGTGAAAGAGATGAGTGAAAAAGTTGACTTAAACTCAACATTCAAAAAACAAAGAGCATGGCATCTGGTCCCAACACTTCATGGCAAACAGATCAGGAAAGAATGGAAACAGTGACAGACTTTGTTTTCTTGGGCTCCAAAATCACTGCAGATGGTAACTGCAGCCATGAAATTCAAAGATGCTTGCTCCTTGGAAGAAAAGCTATGACCAACCTAGACAGTGTAATAGCAGAGACATTACTTTACCAACAAAGGTCCATCTAGTCAAAGCTATGGTTTTTCCAGTAATCATGTATGAATGTGAGAGTGGGACTGTAAAGAAGGCTGAGTGCTGTAGGATTGATGCTTTTGAACTATAGTATTGGAGAAGACTCTTGGGAGTCCCTTAAACTGTAAGGAGATCAAACCAGTCAATCCTGCAGAAAATCAGTCCTGAAATTCATTGGAAGGACTGAGACTGATGCTGAAGCTCCAGTACTTTGGCCACCTGATGTGACAAGCTGACTCATTAGAAAAGACCCTGATGCTGGGAAAAATTGAAGGCAGGAGAAGGGGATGACAGAGGATGACATGGTTGGATGGCATCACCAACTCAATGGACATAAGTTTGAGTAAACTGTAGGAGATGGTAAAGGACAGGGAAGCCTGGTGTGCAGCAGTCCATGGAGTCGCAAAGAGACATGATTGAGTGACTGAACAACAACAACATGTATGGATTTCAGTGTTGAACCATAAGGAAGGCTGACTGCCAAAGAACTGATGGTTTTGAATTGTGGTGCTGGAGAAGACTCTTGAGAGTCCCTTGGACTGCAAGGAGATCAAACCAGTCAATCCTATTGGAAATCAACCCTGCGTATTCGTTGGAAGGACTGATGCTGAAGCTGAAGCTCTAGTGTTTTCGCCACCTGATGCAAAGAGCCGACTCCTTGGAAAAGCCCCTGATGCTGGGAAAGATTGAGGGCAGGAGGAGAAGGGGATGACAGAGGATGAGATGGCTGGATGGCATCACTGACTCAATGGACATGAGCTTGGGCAACCTCTAGGAGACACTGAAGCACACAGAAGCCTGGCATGGTGCAGTCCATAGGGTTGCAAAGCCGCTGAACAACAGCAAGGAGATTTAGCCTGCCTGGGTTTCATGAACAATAGTTGAAAGAGCTGAAGTTATTCAGTCCTGACAGGAGGATCAACAGGTGCCTCAGATAGGACAACCGTCCTCAAATCTGCAAAGAGCATGGAATGGACTCCACCTGAAGGAGGAAAAACTGGGAGTGGGCAGTGCCAGGGATGGACTCCAAGCATGGCTTCTGAGGCTTCGGAAGGATGTACAGAGTGCCTGGCACTAACCAGACCCTGCCTTCGCAGCAGGAACAGGGACCGGGCAAGTTGTCTGCTCTCACGGAGCTTACATTTTAGTTTGAAAAACAGAAAATGCAGAAATGAGCTTACCAAAAAAGGGAATTAATGATCATGGTCAATGCTCATGGAAATGTTACTGGTCAATGTTCATATTTATAGGGTACAGCAATAGAGAGTGACTTGAAAGGAAGAAAGATGAGGGTCACCATTCAGCAAGATAAACAGTAAAGGCCCAAATGAAGAATAGGCTGCATTATTAGGCAGTAAATTCCACTGCCTTGCGAGTTAGAAAGGGAATAGATTAATGTACACAGAGGATTGAATTCTGAGATCTGCAATGTTATTTAAAGTCTCTTTCAACATCAAATGTATTGTTGTAATCCAAACAAAATGTACCCTCAAGTTCTCATATTCTTCCCAAGGATCAAATTTTACTGAAGTTATGTGGGAGGCTCACATTCTTGTCGGGAGAATTATAAGGAATATCTAGAGTAAGATGTCTTCCAGCATTGGACTGTGTTCCCAGATAACAGTAACTTCAGGCTGATTTCTGCCTTAAGGCGTGGCCTCATGACTGTCTTCAAAAAACCAAAGCACAAAACCCAGTGCTTGATTGCAGGCAATCCAGTTCCAGAGACCAGGCAGGAAGCAAGACCAGACAGGTCCTATAGCAATGCCTTCTTCTCTTTCCCATGTGAGTCATCGCTAGAAAATTACCTTCGCAGAAGGGCTTAATTCCTTTTCAGACCTTAAAGTGAGACTTCCTCCTGGCTTAAGTATAAACTTTTGTCTCAAAAGACAGATTCTATTACTCCAGTGAGCTTGGACTGTGAGGGTGTGTTTATTTGCATGATGAAAAGGCCTATTTGATATTTCAACAAACAAAAACAGATATATAAAACCATTCTCTTTTTTAATGAGTACCAAAAAATAGGTCTCCAGTGAACTTCTGAAGGAATAGGAGAGCCAAGTCCTGCTCAAAGCTGGTTGTGATTTGCTATGCAGGACATCCGTCAAGCTAGCCCTCCTCACTGAATGGTCAATTTAGATGACCAAATGTGGAAAATACATTAGTGGTTGGTGGTTTAGTCACTAAGTTGTGTCTGACTCTTGCAATCCTGTGGACTGTAGCCCGCCAGGTTCCTCTGTCCATGGGATTTCCCAGGCAAGAATACTGGAGTGGGTTGCCATTTCCTTCTCCAGGGGATCTTCCCAACCCAGGAATCAAACCCAAGCCTCCTGCATGGCAGTCAGATTCTTTACCAGATGAGCTGTGAGGGAATCCCAGCATGTGGGACCTAGTTCCCTGACCAGGGATCAAACCCTGTCCCCCTGTGTTGGGAGCTCAGAGTTTTAGCCACCAGGGAAGTCCTTGAAAGTATGTTAGCAGGAGTAAAAAGATAAAAGAAATCGAGATATAATGATACAAACAGATATCAAGAGGTGTGATGTTATCACTGTAAGAGTTGGTGGAGGAAGAGGTTGGAGAGATTTCATACGAATCTCATGAGAATTAACAGAGAGAGACAGAGGTCTCAGTAGAGAGAGATGGCTCTGAGTCTATCCACACTGATCCCCGGAGGGAGCAGCACAGAGTGTCTGTGTCCCTGAAGCCAAGCCCGCCCAGCCCGGCAGGGACAGCCCCGTCTCCAGGCAGCCCTCCCACCCCTCCAGGGACAGGGCGGCCAAGGTTGGGCATCTCCCAAGGTTTGCATCAGTATTGCACTCAATCTTTCATAAGCTTTTGTCTTAAATCTTAACATGTATCTACATGAACAGAGTCAGGACCCAGGCTACTCTCAGTCCTGTAATTACTGGATTTCCATGTTGCTTCCCGTTCACACCCGGAAGTTGAATTTCAAATATTGCTTTTCAGACTGTATTTGGGGCCAATTTTAGCTCCACTTTCCTTTCTTTTGCCTCTTGTTGGCCATCCGCCACCAAAGTCTGCACAATGGCCAGCTGGCCCTTGGCAGATCTTGGGCCCAGGTGTGAAGTAGCTAGAGAAGCATTCAAGAGCCAAGGAGGGAGTGATTGAATTTTCCATTGGCAGAATGCAGAAATGAAGGGGATTCAAGTGCCTTCAGAAAAGCTTCCTTCCAGTGAGTGGAGTTTTGGGGGGTTTCCAGACTTATACTGCTTTTATTCTTGGATGCATCATTGTCCCTTTCCCCCTGCTTCCATTTATATCCCAGGAACTGATTCAGAAGCCATAGAAATTGGATTTGGACTTGCTGAATGCTAGCAGACAGCTGACTACACTCTTCCCAAGAACCCTGCCAGATGGGTTAGGTACCAAGTACGTGCTCCAGGCTGGCTGGCTGGGTCCTCCAGCTCCTCTGACCGACGGTGAAGTGACCAGAATGAGCTTTGCTTCATTCTTTAGACGCTTTGTGGTTTGGGCTTAATCAACCAGGGTATGATTTCAACCCACAGTAACGGGTTCGGGGCAGCTGCCCAGAGAGACAGGTTTCATCCTGCTTCCTTGCTGGTTTTTCTTACCTCACACCTTTTTTTTTTTAGACTTGAATTTCAGTTTCTTGAGCCTGTTGTTTCCACCAATTCAGACAGGCTCCCAGGAGGACCTACCAGCTTCTTGAATAAAATGCAGCAGTAAATGTTTAGGTTTAAAATTGCCTGAAATGTGGTCTAAAAAAACACTAAGAATATTTTTACCTTTCAGACTGAATAAAATCCTACAGAGGTAAATTCCTTGTGTACTGGCCTTACATCAAGAGTAAATGTGTTCAGTTAAATAAGATAATATGGAATAGATATTACCCTGAGAAGCAGCTGGCCTCTCCCATTAGCAGCACACCCAGTAAACCCCATAGAAATGCCACATTTAGGAGGGCTTGGGGTGGTGCCAATGAAAGGAAAGGTTTTTAAAATGGGGGAAAAGTAAAATGTGTACCTCTGGTAATAATTCCTCTCTGTCAAGCACTGTGCCAAGTGCTTTTGTCCACATTTGACTGAGAGTACCCCGTTGTAGGGGGCAGGGACTGGTGGGGGAGAGTAGGGGGGGCTTGACTGCTTACACCAAGGCCTGGAGCTGGAACTGAACTCCTCTGTGACTGAGGCCCACCCTAGCTGGACCTGAAAGCCCTTAGCTGCTCACTGCACAAGATTCGTGGGCAACAGGGCAGCTGTTCTTCACCTCCTCCTTTTCAGGCTGGAAAAAGCCACCAGAATAGCATCAAAGCATTAAACCTGTGCGTCACAATGGACTCCTCAAGTATTATGCAAAACCTGCACAGAGTGAGTTTCCCAGCCTTCTGCTTCTCGTGGATATTCCCAGTGACACCAGCGCAATTCTGAGGCCATTCTGCTGGCTGTTTCTCAGTGTTCTCCCCCATTCTGCAGCCAAGAACCTTGGGCCAGCTGTGGGGACACAACAGCCTGGTGTCCAGGCAGCTGATGGGAGGGGGCCGTTGCTCGAACCTGTAATTCACAGGCGAAACCAGCAGATGGTTGGCTGGGGGTTGTCACTTTCAATGAAGGCCTTCAGCCTTGTCTGACACGGCCTCAGAGTGAGCCCCGTGGGGCTCCCTGGCAGGCTCTGCGGCAGACTGGGAAGCTTGAGGAAGGGCGGCACGGATCTAAACCAGAAAGTCTACCTGGGCCTCTGTCACCTATGAGGCTTGATGTTAGAGTGAAAAACAAGGAAGAGTGGATGTGAGTAATTGTTTGAAATGTGACGTCGTGACAATCCTTGTTAGGCAATGAAATTGCTGTCCAGGGGGCTTTTGTAACCAGCCCAGGTCACTAGCACATTGTGGCAGGACCAGTCCCGGATCCGTCTCCTGATTTTCAGTCCTGTGTGGTTTTTTTCATCGTGCACACACTCTTGACTGTCACACAGGAACTGCAGTCCAAGCCCCTGGGTTCCAGGCTTCTCTTCTAAAGATAGGTATCAGTTTATCATGGTGGCCCTGAAACAGTCATCAGTGAAAGATAAAATTATGCCCCGTAGACTCAGGACATCCATATAATTTTTCCCTCCAAACTAGCGCACTCTCGTGAGTGAGACAAGGGCTATGACCAGACCAGACCCTGGAGGTAAACCCCTAAGAGAACCACTTGGGCAGGCAGAGAGGCGATTCCCACACTGAAGAAAGGTCCACAGAACTCAGCTTTGTTACTGAGCCTCCAGTTACACAGAAAGTTCGGTGAATTGGAACAGCTAATTCCCTAAACATTCTGACTAAGAGTGACACAGTGAGATAACACTGCTCACCCTGTCTCATGCTCACGGTGACTAAATGAGATAGCGTAACTGCCTCCTGCATAGTGAGCGCTCAGGAAACGTCTTCCCGTAAAACCACTTCCCAGTCCAGCCCTCAGCACCCAGGAGCTGCTTACCTTCCAGGTGAAGTGCACGGTGAGACGTGTGCCCTGCTCTTGCTCTCCCGGGTGTTGGCAGGGGGTTCCTTTCCATTTCCTTTATCTCTGAAAGTGTAAAAAGTCTGTAATGTGTTTAAACATTACAGTTTTGCCCTGTAGACAAGTAAATAACTTTCTTTCCACATTTCCAATGTTTTTTCAATGGATGGCCCCGATAAAGACTCACTGAAAGCTTTCATTACATTCACTATTGATCCAGAAACGGAGCTCAGAAATTCAGCTTTTTTCCACCATCGTTGCCCTGTATATTTGTAGAACTTCAGTTCTGATACAAGCAGTTTATCTGTGACAAAGACCCCAAGGTGAGTTGGTGCGAAGCAGAGCAGTGATGCGGGATCTGGAACTGTTTAAGAGGAGTTCAAGTGCCACCCAAAGGCCCACAGACCTCTAGGAAGCATGACACGTGCCTTACTTGGTGGCCTAGGGCCACCTGGGGAGCACTAAAGAAACGCTGCTAGGCCAGGCCCACCAAACTCTGGTTCTTAGATCTGGGCCCTGCCCTGGGTGTGGGACTTTGAATGCCCCCAGGGACAAGTGCCCCCAGAAGCACGGAATGATGCATCCTCTTCTCTTCACACTTAATACTATCTCTTCCATTTACAAAGTAAGACACGGCCATCCTGGAATATTAGAAAAGTTTCAGTTCAGTTCAGTTGCTCAGTCATGTCCGACTCTCTGCGACCCCATGAATCACAGCATGCCAGGTCTCCCTGTCCATCACCAACTCCCGGAGTTCACTCAAACTCATGTCCATCGAGTCGGTGATGCCATCCAGGCATCTCATTCTCTGTCGTCCCCGTCTCCTCCCACCCCCAATCCCTCCTGGCATCAGACTTTTTTCCAGTGAGTCAACTCTTCGCATGAGGTGGCAAAAGTATTGGAGCTTCAGCTTTAGCATCAGTCCTTCCAATGAACACCCAGGACTGATCTCCTTTAGAATGGACTGGTTGGATCTCCTCGCAGTCCAAGGGACTCTCAAGAGTCTTCTCCAACACGACAGTTCAAAAGCATCAATTCTTCGGCGATCAGCTTTCTTCACAGTCCAACTCCCACATCCATACATGACCACGGGAAAAACCATAGCCTTGACTAGACGGAATATTGTAGTAAATAAAAACCTTGCCATCCAGAGACAATCTGTATTAACAGACTAGTATGTATAAGTGTCTTTTACTCATTAACAGTATATCCTGAGATTTTTCTGTGGTGCTTAATTTTATACCTATTTATACCTATTTACTCAATTTTATACCTATGTGCAATTATTTATTTATTAGAGTTTCTTAATATTGGACATTCAGCAATTTTTTAAACAAATGGTATTTTGTTAAATGTACATTTCTAAGTTTTATCAGAAGGAACCAGTGTATTTGATGTAATTGGAGAATTTATTCCCTTCTATGGCCACCTCATGCGAAGAGTTGACTCGCTGGAAAAGACTCTGATGCTGGGAGGGATTGGGGGAAGGAGGAGAAGGGGACGACAGACAATGAGGTGGCTGGATGGCATCACCGACTCGATGGACATGTGTTTGAGTGAACTCCGGGAGTTGGTGATGGACAGGGAGGACTGGTGTGCTGCGATTCATGGGGTCGCAAAGAGTCGGACATGACTGAGCAACTGAACTAAACTGATGGTAGCTGTGTCCAATAGATCTAAAGTACTAATATATATGTTTGTGGGGTTCTTTTCTTGGCATTTCAGAAAGAATGAAATATATTATTACAATCTATGTAAATATCAACTTTTGAGAGGAGGAAAGTATATAGAAATAATGAAACATTGCAGCCTTTTATTTAGTATTCTTTAAGTTTACATGAAAACCTAAGATAATTTCAAAAAATAACCCTAACTTAAAATATTACCGAGGCTCTGCTTAGACAAAAGTACAAGACTGCGTGGTCTAGTGGCTAAGGATCCACCTTGCAATGCAGGGGGCAAGGGCTCGATGCCTGGTCAGAGAAATAAGCTCCTACATGCCGAGGAGCAGCTACGCCCAAGTACGGCTACTACACAGGCCCACGTGCTCTGGAACCCCATAGAAAGATCCTACAGTATGCCGCAAAGATCCCGAGTGGCACAATTAAGACCCGAGGCAGCCAAATAAATATTTTTGTTTTTATTTTCAATGGAAGTGCATCAGGCACTTGACAGGCTTGTGTCTTAATGCCATGATAGGCTTGATAAGAAGGATCTTACCTACCAGGATAACTGCAGAAACACCAAGCACAGTGTCCACACAGAGTGAACATCTGTGGTTGCTATTTCTGTGAATTCTGCTTAACAAATATGTATTGTCCTCTATCACGTTAAAGAAGTTATTTATCATTACCTAAGACTTTAACTCTTCTATCTTTTAAAAGTAGACTGTGTAATCAGTCACAGGATTTCAGAGTGACTCACAGATCTGTAAATATGAAGGGTTTCCTGGAAACCATCTCGGAGGTGGAGGCTGTTGGGAATCCCTCAGGTCTGGCCTGGGGCGGTAGAACATGGGTTCTTCAGGGTTTCATTCCCCACCTGCAAGTTCCATTCAGACACTCGGGCTACTGTTAATCAGACCTGGTAATTTATTTATATCAACTCTGTCAATCCCATGGAGACCTTCCTGTGTGCCCCACCCTCTCCCATCTAATTCCAGTCACACAATGACAAATCATTGTCTGTGCGGGGTGGTTGGACTGGTTGGCCCCTGGATTACATAACTGGAATGGAGAATTACCTCAGTAAACTTTATAATCCTCCAGGCAATCGTGTATTGTTAAAATTTTACGTTTAAATGACAGCAGGTGTGTGGAGGAAGATGTACACAGCACTTCCCAAAACATGGATAAGCATCTGAAGTTGGAAACAAGTGTTCCCAAGTCAAAGTTCAGGTATTTTATTAGTTTTCTCACCTTGGAGTAGGGGGAAGAGTGTTTGGGTTCATGATTATTGTTATAACCTTATATGACACTTGAAAATATAGCTTAATCATGCTAGAAAGGAGAGACTGCCCTGGGGAAAATGAGGCCCGACAGATTTGAGGAAGCCACGTGTGCTCTAGGTTTAAACACCTCTCTGTGTGGCGGGCGCCTGATCGTAAGCCTTTCGCCCTCTCTTCTGACGCAGGGCGGGTGAGTGAGGTTCCCGTGCCAACGCTGCGCTCAGAGCTCCAGCTCTGATGGCACTCCTCAGGAGTCCAACCACACCAAACATCTCCTCTTCTGCAGGTGCCTTAGTGAGAGGTTCTGAAAGGTCCTGAGCTGGACCACAGTGTCCTGGCCCTCACAGGGCTCCCGTATCTGTATGCTCTGCCAGCTTCATGCATGCTCCCAGAATTCTGAAAGCCTTTTCCTGATGGGAGATTCTGTTCAACTCAGGCAGGTTTTCATATAGAGAGCAACAGTCCTAGAATTTTTGCAAGTGAAATTTCAATTCCTATATCACAGAGTCAGAAAAGTGCACAGATCAAAGGGGTACATGCAATTTGATGAACTTCACAAAGCAAACCCCTCTTTGTAACCAGTACCCAGGTCAGATAATTGGCCTCTGTGTCTTGTTCTGGGAGGTGGGAACCATTATCTTCATGCTAACACCATAGGCTTTGCCTGTTCTTGAATTTTGTATAAATGGAATCATCCAGTAAGTACTCTTGTGGGTATGGTTTCTTTCACTCAACATTACATGTTCAGATTTGTCCATATTGTTCTGTGGAATTGCGTTCTTTTCATTCCCAGCTGTACAGTCCATTGAAAGAGAATTCTCTGCTGCATTTGTCCATCTACCATTCACGAGCATTACTGTTATTCTCTTTTTTGCAGTTATGACACAGTGAATATTATTGTACATGTTTGCTGGTGCACTCATCTGCATTTCTGTTGGGTACCTAGAAGAGGAATTACTGGGTCTTAGGTGTGGGTTTGCTCTATTAAGTAGATATTACAAAAACCTTTCTGAAGTGGTTCTGGCAAACTACACCCTACCTATAGTGTTGGAAAGTTCCCGCTGCTCTGGATCTGCTCAATGATTATGGTGTCTGTTTTCCTTATTGTAGCTATTCTGATGCCTGTGCTCCTGAAAATCTAAAGATGAAAGTCAATATTAATTAACCCTCCTAAAATTAACTTTCTTAAATTTATAAATATAGAAATATAGCCTTTATGCGAAGGAGGTAGCATGGGACCTAGAACAGTAAATAAAGCAGAAATGGGCTTCAATGTTGCTTCTGCCTTTGTCAGCTGAGTAACTTATCTCTAAACCTCAGTTTCTCCTTTCATAAAACTGGCATAAGGAACAGGATTAAGTGAAGATTAGATGACATAACGAGAAGAGCCATAAAAGAGAAGAGCCTTGAGAACACTATGTTCAATAGTGGTTTGTTGTTTATACCCCCCTCCCTACAGGTTTTTTTTTTTTTTTTTAATTCATAGTTACTACAGAAAAGCTTGTATTCTTCAGCAAAGCATGAGGGTTGTGTATGGCCATGGGCCACAGTGAACTCTGACAAAGGATGGCGAGCTGACATGTGGTCTCTTTGCTTTGTTCTCTTCCTGGATGATGTGAATTTTCATAGTTTTCCCAGGGACATCCCTTAAGTCATAGAGGATGACACTTCAAAGAGAGCTTGGGGATGTCCCTGGAGGTCCAGTTGTTGCTGCTGCTGCTAAGTCACTCAGTCGTGTCTGATTCTTTATGACTCTATGAACTGTAGCCCACCAGGCTCCTCTCTCAATGGGATTCTCCAGGAAAGAAAATATTCTTTCTTGGAGTGGGCTGCCATTTCCTTCTCCAGGTCCAATGGTTAAGACTCCATGATTCCACAGCAGGGAGCACGGGTTGGCTCGCTGGTTGAGGAACTATTATTCTACTTGTCTCATGGTGTGGCCAAAAAGAGAGCGAGCGCACGCGCATGGGAATCTTCCAGCCCAACAGTTTACTCCATTAACCTGGAACTAAGCCTCCGGAGGTGGACTGGCTCTCTAGCGTCGTTGTGCCCTGCATGCACCCAGAACTGGAATCGGATGCTGGTCCCAAAGTGTTTGGTGCCTCTAGTAAATCCAGCGTTTATATTTAAGACAAAATGAAAATAACCTCTGACATATGCAGTTAGTATAATTAACTTGTTTGCAATAAATCCAACACCTCTCATACCAATGACTTAACTATTCAGCAAATTGAAAAGGAAATGTAGGGTTTCCCTGGTGGTTCAGTGGTTAAGAACTCACCTTCCAATGCAGAGGATGTGGGTTTGATGCCTTTTGGGGGGACTAAGATCCCACATGCTCCGTGGCCAAAAAAACCAATACATAGACAATATTTTAACCAAGTCAATAAAGACCTCAAAAATGGTCCACATTAAAAAAAATAAAAGGAAATGCATTTGCTCTTTCTTTATAAAGTGTGGTAGGGGTATGGTTAAAGGTTTTCTTGCCACCTTTTTATTAATAGATCAGTAACTGTACATGGAACAACAGACTGGTTCCAAATAGGAAAAGGAGTACATCAAGGCTGTATATTGTCACCTTGCTTATTTAACTTATATGCAGAGTACATCATGAGGAACGCTGGGCTGGAAGAAGCACAAGCTGGAATCAAGATTGCTGGGAGAAATATCAATAACCTCAGATAAGCAGATGACACTACCCTTATGGCAGAAAGTGAAGAGGAACTCAAAAGCCTCTCGATGAAAGTGAAAGAGGAGAGTGAAAAGGTTGGCTTGAAGCTCAACATTCAGAAAACAAAGATCATGGCATCTGGTCCCATCACTTCATGGGAAATAGACGGAAACAGTATCAGACTTTATTCTTTTGGGCTCCAAAATCACTGCAGATGCTGATTGCAGCCGTGAAATTAAAAGATGCTTACTCCTTGGAAGGAAAGTTATGACCAACCTTGACAGTATATTAAAAAGCAGAGACATTACTTTGCCAACAAAGGTCCGTCTAGTCAAGGCTATGGTTTTTCCCGTGGTCATGTATGGATGTGAGAGTTGGACTGTGAAGCAAACTGATCGCCGAAGAATTGATGCTTTTGAACTGTGGTGTTGGAGAAGACTCTTGAGAGTCCCTTGGACTGCAAGGAGATCCAACCAGTCCATTCTGAAGGAGATCAATCCTGGGTGTTCATTGGAAGGACTGATGCTAAAGCTGAAACTGCAATACTTTTGCCACGTCATGCGACGAGTTTACTCACTGGAAAAGACTCTGATGCTAGGAAAGGTTGGGGGTGGGAGGAGAAGGGGACGACAGAGAATGAGATGGCTGGATGGCATCACCGACTTGATGGACATGAGTTTGAGTGAACTCCGGGAGTTGGTGATGGACGGGGAGGCCTGGCGTGCTGTGATTCATGGGGTCACAGAGAGTTGGACACGACTGAGCGACTGAACTGAACTGAAATGTTTATTGAATGAATGTGTGAGTGGAAGCAGGATCATAGCACCCAAAGAAAGATGTAACATTCTAGAAGAGAGGGGCATTTCTTTGGGGAACACCCATGCTTTCCAACCTCCCCCCTTACAGTTAAGCTACAAAACCCAAACAAGGCAACTTGTCAAAAAGGAAGACCTTTTGGCTGTAGCTGCTGAATGGAGGAATATTTGATCCTAGGAAAGCCAGGGCGACCCTGGAGCCAGAGATCTGAGTGGAGGGAGACACACCTCCAGGCCACGGCCCTGTCCTGATGGGAAGACCTCCGTGGTCACCCAGACCCTCTGCAGCAGGCACTGTCCATGTGCCGCTTTCTCAGACTGGTCCACAGGCGTTTTGCAGGACGCCCTCAGTGGGCATAGAGGAACTGGGCAGACGCCCCAGCCTCCACATTTGTAAACCCGTGTGGGACCTGAACATGTGCTCTCACATTGTTGGTAGCTTCAAAAGTCTGCAATATAAGTTAAGTTTTTATGAATGAATTCTTTGTCTTCATAAAATACTTAGTTCCCCCTTCAGGTTTTAAGCAGAAATGCTAGAGCAGGGTGAGCCCAGCAGGTCCACCTGCTGCTAAGGAGACTGCTCTCCCACCCCCACCAGGTGTCAGTGACAAGCTGTGACAAGTCAAATAGACACAGTGCCTGCCCCCCCAGAAAGTTAACGTCCACCAGCACATGACAAGTCAGTCAGTCACTCACAGCCCAGGAGTGCGTGGTATGGGCTGGTCCCTCAGGGAACCAGACACTGGGTCAGCAGTGGCTGGACACTGAAATGGCAGACTGTTGTTCAGTCGCTAAGTCATGTCCGACTCTTTACAACCCCATGGATTGCACCACGCCAGGCTTCCCTGTCCTTCACTATCTTCTGGAGTTTGCTCAAACTCATGTCCATTGAGTTGATGATGTCATCCAACCATCTCATCTTCTGTGAGACCCCATCTCCTCCTGCATTCAATCTTTCCCAGCATCAGGGTCTTTTTCAATGAGTTAGCTGTTTATGCCAGGTGACCAAAATACTGGCGCTTAAGCTTTAGCATCAGTCCTTCCAATGAGTATTCAGGGTAGATTTCCTTTAGGATTGACTGGTTTGATCTCCTTGCGTTCGAGGAACTTTCAAGAGTACAGAGAAAATGTGCAATGTGTGTTTCACTTTACAAATTCTTATTGGAAATCTAGAGTTTCAAAATGTACTTCAAAATATATTTTTTTACCAAATCCTAACTTTCCTCCAAAGTAAAGGAGAAAAGAATAAGAGTCTGGGAAGTTCAAGTAAGCCTGAAACCACTTCCCCCTTCCCCACTGCTCATTTTACAATTAAAGTGTCACCGTGTTTATTATTGAAAAAAATGTAAAATTATTAAAACCTTAATTTTATAATACAGTCTAATGTGAAAAGAATATGAATGCTGTGAAATGCAGGCCTTCTGAAAGCCTGATCTAGTACTACACCGAGCACTGTCTTCTGTGTGAGCAGTACGTGTGGTCTGCAAGTCCTTCCCCATAAGACGTAACCCAGTGAGAGTACAGACTCAGAATTCAACACCAGACTCTTCCTTTCTTTGATATGATAGGATGTGATGGAAGTTGGAGTGTTTAAAACTGCGTGGTAAGTATAGATAATAATCCTATATTGTGAGCTCGAAATTTGCTAACAGAGTAGATCATAAGTGTGTTGCTACACACACACACACAGTAACTCTGTGAGCTGATGGCTGTATTAACTTAATTATGGTAATCATTTCATAACGTGTGCATTATTAAATCATCACATTGTGCATCCTAAATGGATATACTTTTTATTTGTTAAGTATGTCTGGGTAACGGAGAAGGCAATGGCAAGCCACTCCAGTACTATTGCCTAGAAAATCCCATGGATGGAGGAGCCTGGTAGGCTGTAGTCCATGGGGTCGCTAAGGGTCGGACATGGCTGAGCAACTTCACTTTCACTTTTCACTTTCACACATTGGAGAAGGAAATGGCAACCCACTCCAGTGTTCTTGCCTGGAGGATCCCAGGGACAGGGGATCCTGGTGGGCTTCCGTCTATGGGGTCACACAGAGTCGGACACGACTGAAGTGACTTAGCAGCAGCATGTCTGGGTAAAGCTGGGGAAAATATATGAAAATGATGTTGGCTCTAAAGCTGTAGTTCTCCAACAAATGTTTAATCCTCGGAAACTAGAATTTTAAATTTCAGTGTAGTCAGAGACAGTCTTACTCCAGCAAATGTGAGAAGAGATTGTCACTGTGCATTTTCTCCTCGGCAGTGTGTGAATTCCCTCAGAATTCCACTGAAACTCCTCTGGGAAAGATTCAGAGACTGCCTCTATAGTGAGATCTGGTCCATGCCCTTACTCTTCCCTGCTGGGAGCTATTACAGCTTTGGACCGTGTGGCATCTGCTTTTGCCTCATGGCTCAGGGGACTGCCCTGTCTCAGCTGTCTGTCTCTATCTTTGTGTTCATGCCATTGCCAGTCTCTCCTGTTGGGAGGACAGGGTTATAATCCATGACTGCTCAGAGGCCCTTTCAGTTCCCTACTGTCTCCTGTACCACCTTCCCCTGGCGCTTGTTAGAAATGCAGAACCCCCCCATCCCCCCCAACCCCAACCCCCCCACCCCCTCACCCCCGGTCCTCAGGAGTGTCTGAATCTGTATTTTAACACAATTTCAGGTAATTCATAGGCCCTCCAGGGCTTGAAAAGCAGTTTCGCAAGTTCCTGGTGTGATTATTACTGAGGTCAGTTCTCTAACGGTGTGGCTAGATATGAATGTGTGCATGCTGTCACTCAGTCTGACTCTGTGACCCTATGGACTGTAGCCCATTAGGCTCCTCTGTCCTTGGGATTTTCCAGGCAAGAATACCGGAGTGGGTTGCCCTTCTCCAGGGCACCTTCCCAACCCAGTAATTAAACCTTTAACCTGCATTGGCAGGCGGGTTCTTTACCACTAGCACCACCTGGGAAGACATGAATGGGGAATCTTTGTGTGTGAGTCTGGAGGGGCCCAAGGCCATCCACCTGATAGGGGCTGGCTTGCGCTCTGGACATCGTTGCGTCTCTGCCTTCCCACAAGCTGGGCCCCAGCTGCGTCTGGCAGAGCGCTGCAGTAGCTGTTCTCTGAGCCTGGGGACCCGCTCCCAGCCAGACCCTTCTACACTCGTGGAACCAAACTGGAGCTTGTTTGTGAGCCGGCTCTGCTTCCTGGTTTTCTGTATGAATTTCTCAGCTACTGCATGGGTGCTGAGCAAATTTATTAAAAGGAAGTGCTTTCTTTCTTTGACAAATCATTGCTTCCACTCTTTCATTTGAAAGTTGTTCACTGTAGTAGAGAAGAGAACATATGACCGCCATGCAGACACTGGTGTGGATATGACCCATCTGAAAAGGCGTCTACTCGTTCCCCTGCAAGGCTGCCCAGGTGGCACTGTAGTAAAGAGTCCGCCTACCAGTGCGGGAGGCACAAGAGATACAAGTTCAGTCCCTGGGTGGAAAAGATCCCCTGGAGTAGCAAATGGCTACCCACTCCAGTACTCTTGCCTGGAGAATTCCAGGGACAGAGTAGCCTGGCAAGCTACAGTCCAGGAGGTCACAAAGAGTCGGACACAATTGAGTACAGCACATCAGTGGTGGTGTGAGAAGCACTCACCTGTGTTTAGTGTCGATCTTTCTTCCCAAACTGTTAATTCCGTGAGTACAAAGACCATTTGCACCTCCAGCAACAGGCACAGGGCCTGGCGTGTATTTGGGCCCAGGAAACATGTGACGAACAACACGTGAGCGCATTTATTCTCCTAGGAACATCACCGGCAATCTTCAAACATTTGGAGCAGAGGCTGCTTGTCAGGCTGCCTGTTATTATTACTTTATTTTCCACTGGTTATGGAGCCCTCAGACTTAAAAAGACATTATTAGTATCGCTTAAGAAGAAATGTTGATGGAAACAAGTCCAATAGCATTATGGTTAGAAACTTGCTAGGTGTCATTTTTAAGGGATTAGATAACTATGTTGTCTGGTCGACTAAACTGCCTGTTTGTTGCAAGTTGGGACTTTGCTGGACTGGTTTCCAGGGCTGGAGGGGAAGAGATAAGTGAATCTTCTAGTGAGAGGTCATCTGTTTTGAAAGCAGGGAAGATTCCGTGAACCAGATCCAAGTGTTACAACATAGGCAACTGCCTCAGACCGCTCTGGATAAGGACGCCCCCCAATTAAACATGAAAGCAAAAATTCACCATGCTGTCCTCTTTGCAAAGCCCATGCAATCCAAACCACTAAGTGCTTAGATGTTCACAGATGTGAGTAGATTTGGGGATGAAACTGATACCAAAGGAAAGGCGAGCTTCTCCCACTAGTACCAGAGGATGAGCAGTCCTGCACCCTTGCCTCTGTGCTGCAGAAGCTGTTTCCACAGAGAAGGCACGTTTCCACAGAGAAGAGCAGACAAGCAGGGCGAGTAAGGCATGTCCTCTCCATGGCCTCCTGTCATCCCTCCCTCTCAGGTAGTGGCTTGGCCATTAGGAGAATGTCTTGGGCATCTTTGCATTTTCCTTGGCAAAAAGAACAGAAGATCCTGCCCTTCCAGAGACTTCCCTCATCCTCATGCTCGGCCAGCTGGGCCACGCTGGCTGCTGCTCTGTCTCCCTCTCTGCCCCTGACTCAGCCACCACCCCCGATTCTTTCTCCCTCTGAATTCCACTCAGAGAATCGCCATTAAAAACAGACTAGAAATACACCAGTCTGCAGCATAATGGGTGGTTCTTTCATCTTTTGTTTTAGATTACCAAGCTTTCCTGGATAGTGTCAATTAATTGAACTTAATATTAGAAGACCTTCCCACTTTACCAGAATAAAAAGCCATTTCAGTGATGCAGTTGACTGTGTGGTGTAGTTAATTCAGCTGTCTAAGAAATATATTTGTTGAAGTCTGTTCTGTGCAGGGGGCTCCTTGCTGTCCGATTCCATCAAGTCACATGGTATTGTGCACTTAAAATCAGTTATGAATATAGGTCTCATGTTAAGTACCTTTCCACAATACAGTGTTTAAAAAGTAGATACATTATTTGATTTTTTAAGTCAATTCATACCCTTAGAGTCCATCCCCAAAAGATTTAGACAGTGTGTCTGAGCCCACTTTCTGAAAGAAATGATACCAATTTACTTAGGTGCATGCATGCTAGGTCACTTCAGTCGTATCTCTGTGACTCTATGGACTGTGAGCCCACCAGGCTGCTCTGTCAGGCAAAAATACCGGAGTGGATTGCCGTGCCCTCCTCCAGGGGATCTTCCCAACACAGTGACTAAACCCACATCTCTTTCATCTCCTGCATTGGCAAGCGGGTTCTTTACCACTGGCGTCACCTGGGAAGGCTAGTTTACTTAGGTAGTCGTGGTGAAACGAGCAGCCAAAGAGCCTCCGAGACTGCACCATCACCTAGGGCGAGCCACTCTAACCGCCTAACACCCACATCCCTCTCCAGCCCCTACGCCCCCAGCCCACAGCCGCCCTCGTGGCTCCAGCCGCATCCTCCCTGCCCTCTGACAGCACACGTTGTGAAGGCAGCCCTGGCCCACCTGCGTGCCACAGGCCGTCCCCCTCACTGCCGGCCCGCTTTCCTTCTCAACGGTGCCCAGCTCACTGCTAGAGTCGCTGTTCCAGGCTGGCATCAGCGTGCTGGCTCGCTTAGTGGGTGGACCCATCTCCCTGCTGCCTCCCTCCCTCCGGTCTTCTCATATTCTGCTCCTGTTCTGTTCCTTTGTTCTTTCACCTCCCCCACCCCCCAAGCCTCTGCATAATGAAAACCTACTCTGCACCACACATTCAAGCATCAGATCCTTTAGGAAGCTGTTTTGTTTCATTTCTTAAGGCGTCCTCTGTCCTCTATCAGTTGAGAATTAGCAGTCTAAGCTGTTGCTGTAACTTCTTTACAGCTTGTCACGTTCTGTCTCTCCCATGAACTGATGCGAGAGTTCAGTCCATGAACTGTCTCTCGCATGTACAGGCCTGGAGCCAGTACACAAGTATCTTGTGTTCAGCAGATGGTGACAAATGGATGGATGGATTGGCTAATAAACAGTTCACAGTAGCACACCTTTGGTGCAAAGATCACATTCACATAACCCACATACTGGGTTACCTTAGAGTGAGGTCCTATGATCAGCACACAAACACAAGACTAGGTCCTGGATTCCTTCTTCACCCACTGGCTTGCTAGAGAGGATATTGAAAAATGACCCACCTGGCTCCTCCAGTTTTACCAGAATGTGTCTTAAATGTCTTGTCTGGAAAAATTTGATATGTGGCTATAGACCCTTCTTGGTGTGGCCTAGTAAGTTTCAGGTAAATTTGTGGAGTGATGGTGATGCTGTGGTGAAAGCCAAGGAATAAAAGAAGTATTTTCTGCACTAGCAATTAAGAAGTTAACATTCGAAGTGCACTTATAGTAATTAGCATAACCATTCCTTTGATAAATATGGAGAAAAGAAAACATAACTAAAAATACTGCATATTTGTGTTGAAGATTATGTGCCACCCTGAAGAACTTCATCCCACCTTTATCATGTATTTCATTTCATGAGGCTTTCTAAAAGGAGCTCTAAAGCTGCAGTACATCTAGTATAAATGTCAGTTTAAATCCAAGGTGCAGTTTTGAGAAGGAAAGTCTATAGGAGAAGACAGAGAGGGATTAAAATATGGAGGAATTGTAATGAAAGACTAGAGCAGCTGAACTTTCCCCGCTCAAATACAGAATTAAAGCTTATGTGTGTGTGTACATGTGTGCAAGTCTAATGAGGGAGAGGGAATAAAGGAATAGGGAGATGAACAAGAAAGCCATGGGTTCAGTTACAGGAAAGCTCTTTGCTGTGGTTCAGTCGTGGTTTTGAGATGTCCAGACTTGTTGATATCTTCCTTCTGTGCTGTTGGCACAAAGTGTTGCTGTGACACCACATACTCCTTTAATCAAATCTAAAAGCTTTGTTTCAGCTTGTTTTGTTGAAATCTGTGTGTTTCAAATCTCTACCAGGTTTTTCTATAGGCACATTTAGGCATGAAATTAACTAAATCATTAATGATGGAGGCTGAACCCCATACAAGGTGTAGACTCAGGCTCTGGAGACTTATTTGACTTTGTTGATATTTTCAGAATCTCAAAATTGCAAATTTAAGCTCTACAACTGTGATGTTGTCCAGAATACCCTTTACTTATAGCCTCTGGTTGGAACGCCATAGGGGTTCCTATGTGAATACCATGGATCTGGAGATTTTTGTGATGTCTGCATTGTCATCATACACAGGTTTGGACTTGGCATAACTAACTCCAAGGACAGACCCTTGTGAGCAGTGCACTTGGCTGACAATCAGGAGCCATCACCACCTGATTTGCCCCTTGGGTGCCCCGCACCCATCTACAGCCCTAGGCCCAGTCCAAGACAGGCCACCCCTCTTGCCCTGAGCTGACTGGACTCAAGGTCTTTCCCTAGGATCTCAGCCTTTAGTTTTCCCTTACTACCGTGACAGCTCACAGTCCAGATTTTCCCTTGGGAAGGTCAGTGCTCCTGACATCACGCTCTTCTGTGCTTTTGTACTGAGCTGTCCACAGGTCTGTGGATTCAGACTCCTTAACACCTGCCAGGGTTGGCTGTAACCCTGCCACCACGTCAGTGCAGGGGCATTTCCAGAGATCATGTTCAGACATAGATTTTCTTCCTGTGAGTTTGTGATGAGGCCCAGGATCCTTATCGCTAACAGACTCTCACAGGTGAGGCCAGTGTTGCCAGTCTGCAGCCCCCACTCCACAATGTGAGGCTCTAAACTGTTCTGCATGTGCCTAACTGGTCTCCCCACGCTGTTCTGGAGACCTTCTGGGCCCCTCTCCATGGGGCAGTAAGGCTGTTTAAGTTAGAAGAGGGAGATTATTTAATTTATGAAGGTGCAACATGTCATAGAGAAATACAATTCTTGTTTTTGAATTGAAAAAACATTGAAACCACATGCTGCAAAAATAATGGCTTTTCTCTTTATAAGAAAACATCACAGCATTTGAAAATTACAAGCTACTGACATCCCACATAGAGGGCAAGATTCCCCTGTCACCAGGACACTGCCAGAAGCCAGGCTCATTACCACCAGCTCTGGGCTTCAGCCTAGGGTGCTGGCTCTTCAGACAGGGAACATGTTCTAGGGGTGACAGTTCCTACAAAGACCTCTTCCTCACAGCTTGTGCTTCTGAATAAGTTATGTAATTAAACTTCTTGTTTTGAGAAAAGTGAAGACTCACGTGTTGTAAGACATGGTACCAAGAAGCCCTGTGCAACCTTTTGTCTAGTTCCCCAGTGGAGCATCTTGTTGGAACAGAACATCTCCTCCCATAGAACCTCTTATAGACACGTCCACTTCTGGGCACCATCTAGGTCCTGCTCCAAAAAGCAGCAGGTATTTTTAAAACACAAACCTGAGCATGTTCCTCCTTGTTTGAAATCTTCTCATGCCTTTAAAATGGAGAGTCCTCAACAGCAAGCCCTTTAACGCCCCCCGCCTCCCCTTACCCTGCTCTCTGCTAGCCTCATGTCCATCCATGGGACCTTCCACAGTCACAGCTCCTCCTGCAGGAAAGCCTGCCAAGCCCTTGCCCACACTTGGTCAGGCTCCTGAAGAGCTCAGATGAATGGCCGTAACTCAAAGGATCCTGCCAGGGCCTCTCAGACAGGATCAGGGTCTACCTTCCATACTCTCCCCCAGCCACACTCACAATCATACATCAGCGAGCAGTTCCATGATTTGGTGGCTGTCTGTCACCCTCTCTGGACCGCAGGCTTCCTGAGGCAGGAGCAGTGTGAGTCCATTCTCAGCTGTGTCCCTGGACCTTGTGTGTGCCTGACACACACTGATGCTACAGTGATGGACTGATGGTGACAACAGTGATGGCCTCTGGGATCCAGACACTGTCTTACAGATGTTAACAATTCAATCCTCACACTGATTCCACAAGGAAGGCACCTTTACTCCCATTACGGAAGAGGAAAGAGAGGCTGAGTAAGAAATAATTTGCCTGGGGTGATACCACCAGTTCCTGCAGAGCTGGCTCAGAGGCAGGCATCAGAGTTGGAATCCTCAAGCTAGGACAGGAGTATTCACCATGAGCGACCTTTGTGCTGGGCCCCATGCATGGTGGTCAGGTGTCCAGTGAGAGCATCCGCTGCATGCATACAGAAGGGAAGCGGTCCTGAGACTGCTCTCACTAACCAGGCCGTAAGAGACACAGAAGACTTTCATTCTAGTGGGCTTGATTCTCAATAGTTTCCATATTATGTTGACTTTTTATTTTATTTTATTTTATTTTTTTGAGCTGATGGCTGTATTATGTTGACTTTTTAATAGCTTATGTATTAGGTAGGGGCTTCCCCGGTGACTCAGTGGTAAGGAATGCACCTGCAATGCAGGAGACACTGGAGACTCAGGTTTGATCCCTGGGTCTGGAAGATCCCCTGGAGGAGGGCATGGCAACCCACTCCAGTATTCTTGCCTGGTGGGCAGTAGTCTGTGGGGTCACAAAGAGTTGGATACAACTGAATGACTGAGCACACACCCACAGAACATTAGGTAGATGTGAATTAGAAAATTGACATTATTTGCAAGTGTGACGTGTAAAACATTTTGTAAATGTTGTTTTATTTGTAAGTGGATAAGGGTAAAATGAACATCATTATATGAAGAATATTGTAGGATTTGGAGTATAAAATTGACTTAGGAATTTTCCTGTGAAATAGCCACAAACATCCAGTAGCACCCCCAATTTAACCTTTGTTCAGTTCAGTTCAGTCGCTCAGTCGTGTCCAACTCTTTGCGACCCCATGAATCACAGCACGCCAGGCCTCCCTGTCCAGCACCAACTCCCGGAGTTCACTCAAACTCATGTCCATCGAGTCGGTGATGCCATCCAGCCATCTCATTCTCTGTCGTCCCCTTCTGCTCCCGCCCCCAATCCTTCCCAGCATCAGAGTCTTTTCCAGTGAGTCAACTCGTCGCATGAGGTAGCCAAAGTATTGGAGTTTCAGCTTTAGCATCAGTCCTTCCAATGAACACCCGGGATTGATCTCCTTTAGAATGGATTGGTTGGATCTCCTTGCAGTACAAGGGACTCTCAAGAGTCTTCTCCAGCACCACAGTTCAAAAGCATCAGTTCTTCGGCGATCAGCTTAAATCAACATTAAATAATAAGTGACTAGACTTAATGGGAAAACCTGCAAGTGTATTTCTGGTGGTAAAACCATTCCCAGTGACGATTTATTGTCTAGTTAATAAGAGTTCCCTTGTCCCTTAGCACATTAATACTTGCTCCCAATTACTATTTAATATTTTTGATTTTGTATTTCCTTTGCAAATTGAGCTATCATTTGATGAATGTCTGGATTCTGCTGCCCAACCTTTGGACTATTTCCAGCATAAAATTACAATCCCAGATAATCATGCCACAAAGATCTGGGTCTCATTAGGAGGGAGAAAAGCTGGGAAACGGCCCAGTCTGGCCTCCCCCAAATCCAACAGCCATGGCTTTCTCTAGTTGTTCTACAAATGATTCAAATTTTTTAGTAATTCTAAAAACTGATGTGTTTTTTCCATGAAAGGAAGTGTTACCACATTTTCCAAAGGAGGAGGATCTGCGTCCTTGCTCTTTCATCCTCTCATTCCCACCCCCTCACCCTTGCCACCACCCACACAACATCTGTAGTTCCTAAACTAAAAGCACAAATTATTATGAAAGTTAATTGAGCTTACAAAGAAATGTTTGTGCAGGAAACTTTCTCGGCTTCAAGGAGAAGTCTGGCTTGAGTGGCCATTCAGCAGGGTGGAAATCAGCTCACTGAAGGCATTCCTGCAGCCCCACAGCAGCAGCCCCTTCTGCTGCCACCACCCCCGCTGCAGATTTGACCATGTGCCAGAATAAACAGTTCAATGATGAGTTCAGTTAAAACATAAAGTACACACTTTTTTCACTTCTCTGGTTACTGGCCTCAATAACCAGATAGTCAGCAAAAAAAAAAAAAAAAAGTAGGTTACAGATTACCAACCAATTACGTCCACTGCATTAGGCCCAAGCCCTCTGGCCATTTGAAAGGCCCGGGCACAATCCTCACTCGGCACTGGCCTTACAGGGACCTGTAGGCCCTAGGCTGCCAAGAATGACTTTATCTCCATCAACATGTTCTGTCAGATTGAATGGCACAGCCTGAGAATCCCAGACTGGCTAAGAACAAATGAAAAGGTTTGCCATCTCTTGGAGTGCACTGTTGAGCCTGGATTTGGTACTTACACATATTGTGGGGATCGACAGCTTTTCCTTGAGATGGTTTTTAGACCCAGGGACTTGACTCTAGCCCCAACTCTTCGCTTCTCTCCCTTAACTACCAGGAGTCTCTTAGACATATGATCACAAGCAAATAGATGGAGGGCATATTGTTGAAGCCTTGTAACTTCACTTACAGCACCTGCCCTTTGAAAGACACTAACCGTGATCAAAGTCAGCAAAGGATCAAAGGATCTTTGCTCCTAGAGATGAGTCTCTGATTGTCCCCAAGAGGAAAGAAATTCAAATAGTTTGCTAATAAGTGATAAGGAAGGGGGCCTCCCTGGTGGCTCAGATAGTAAAGAATCTGCCTGCAATGCAGGAGACGCAGATTTGATCCCTGTGTCAGGAAGATCCCCTGTAGAAGGGAATGGCTACCCACTCCAGTATTCTTGCCAGGAGAATTCCATGGACAGAGGAATCTGGTGGGCTACCTTCCATGGGGACACAAAGAGTCGGACACGACTGAGCAACTGACACACACACAAGAGATAAGGAAACCCCGCTCAGGATTCTTTGGCCTAGAATGATTGTCATGGTGGAGCAGTTTTACCTTGGTCATTGCACTTAAAGGAAGGCTATCTAAGAATGCTCGGCAGGGAAGAGAATTACATAATGTCTTCTGTGAGCAGGAGAAAAGCATAAGAGAGAAGTTAAAGGGAGGAATTTTTTCAAAAGAAGATAAAAAGTATGTCTTATGAATCCTGTGTGCGTTATTTTTAAGTATTCCCTTGGATAATAGTTAATAATGCAGCAAGGAAACCAAGGGTAAGTTTTCTTGTCTGTTACTTAATAGACCATGTTTTTGGAAGAATCAGTCTGGTTAAATCTCAGATACATTCAATCAGAAAACGGACTTTCAACAACAGAATTTTGTGTCTGCAGTCTGTAGCAAATCCAATTCTATTAGGCCAGGAGGATGTAATAGAAACTAAAACTTAAGAGAGACCCAAGCAAGGAAAAATACTTCCTCATCCAAGCCTAAGAGGAATTTACCATCAGCCCTACTATTAATAGAAGCCGTGGAGATTCCATTTTCATTGCTCATCTGCCTCTTCAGTTATTAAACTTAAGAAGTGAATCAAATCTGCTGAAAACTTATATATGATGTTAATATAGAGATTTTAGTAATTCAGCAGTATTTATTCATCTCATTGCTTGCTGAATTTCTCAGTGTAATAAGCTAAAGGGGAGCCAAAGGTAACAGAACGCTGTTGTTCTTAGGTGACATGTTATTCTTTAAAGAGACAGAATGTGCTGTGAAACAACAGAATGCTTTCACCACAAGTGAAAATGATGACCAAGTGCACATCCACAAGAGGCAGCCACAGGGCTGAGGAGCCAGGAGGAGGAGCTGGTGGGGGAGCCTCTCTGGAGGACAGTCTGTGAAGGGAGACCACACACGTGGAATTCCCAAGAGCGCTAGGGAGGCAGGATCCAGGGATCCGGAAGCACGGGGCTAAAAACAGCAGTGAGAGACTCTCATTGTCTTCGCAAATCTGCACGCCCGAGGTAGAGGAGAAATGAGCTGCATCTGTGTTAAGTCAGAGGCCATTATCAGGGGTCTAGCTTCAGGGCGGAGAAGGAATAATTGTGAGACAGAGTTGTAGATAGAGAATTGGATTGCTTTACGGACTCATAGCAGGATTAACATTCTTAGTCACTGGGAAGGATAAGCAGAACTTGATTCTTTGTTTGTCATGAATATGGAAAGCCAGGATTCCTGGACATGGATTTGGCTGTCCAGTTCTAAGAATAGATGTTGCTTCACACAGTACTGTAACCCCCATGTTGCTTGCTAAGCCACGTCCAACTCTTTGTGACTCTGTGGACCAGAGCCCACCAGGCTCCTCTTCCATGGGATTCGCCAGGCAAGAATACTGGAGTGGGGTGCCATCCCCCTCCTCCAGGGGGATCTTCCAGACCTAGGGGTCAAACCCTGGTCTCTCACATTTCCTGCATTGGCAGGTGGATTCTTTGCCACTAGTGCCAACTGGGAAGCTTGTAACCCCCACGTACACATATAAATAACAGCTTGAAGCCCTTCACTTCCTTGTTAGTTCTTAGTACCTTATATCTTCAATCCCTCTATTTAACTGATGATGAATTAGGAAGAATTTAACCCTAAGAAAACCCTTTTGGGGGCTTCCCAGGTGACACTATCAGTAAAGAACCCACCTGCCAATGCAGGAGACATGGGTTCGATCCCTGAGTCAGAAAGATTCCTTGTAGTAGGAAATGACAACCCACTCCTGTATTCTTGCCTGGAAAATTCCACGGATGGAGGAACCTGACAGGCTACATTCCTCGGGGCTGCAAAGAGTCAGAGATGACTGAGCACACACACACACACACAAACCCTTTTGGAGTTTGACCTTAGGAGTGAAATGACCCACTTTAACCAGGTTTATCTTCTAGAAAATCCAGGATAAAGGGAATTCTAATCATGTGCTTCCCCTCCTCCTGTTAGACCTTTCCCTAAATCAGAGATTGGCAAAGTACAATCCAGTGCCCAAATCCAACTGCTGCCTGTTTTACAAATAAAGTTTCATTGAAACACGGTGGCACCTGGCCATCATTACTTGTGTCTGGTGCTGTCTTTGGCCCACAACAGGGTCGAGGATTAGGACACAGACCATATCATCTGCAGACCCGAAAATATTTACTCTGGCTCTTTTCAGAAGTTTCCCAGTCCCTGCTCTGGAACAGCATACAGGGTGCTTCAGACTGTATTTTCTGGACTCAGACCTGTGTCAGTGAGAAGCAGCTCTGGTTGGCATCACCCATTCACACCTTTTTCCAGGCACATGGTCCATCTAATAGCAGATGGTTCTGTAGGAGAACTATGAACTTGAATTGCTGGCTCCTCATGGAGATCTTTCACATTCTAGAAACAGTAGTATCTGAGCACAATCAAGAGTCTTCTGCAGCAGAAAGTTGGCTCAGGCTTCTCGCGAGTCAACTGAGAAGTTGTTAGTGATTTCTGAGTCAGTCTTTCCTCATCACTGAGCCCAGGAATTGGGATGGGCTTTGGGTCACATTGTGAACCAAGGAAAGAGGCTGCATCCCTCCCCTACTGAAATGCAACTTAAAAGGAATATTTTAAGTAAGTAGGAGTAAGTGAAAAAATTGTTCATTTTAAAACAAGCATTAAATAAAAATATGTAAATACACACAGCACACAAATCCCAACTGAGAAGGGTCAGATGAAGCTTTTTGCTAAATGAAAAATAACAAGAGTAGAGAATGTTGTGAACATAAAGCTAGGAGCTCTTCTAAAGGAATTCTAAAAGACACACAATAGGTGTGGCTTCTTTAGGCTTAAGTGCCCAACACAGGTTCCCTGATCAGATATGGGTCCAAATGTGCCCCCTTTCAGGCCATGGGCTCTGGGTTAGCTATGGTCAGTGTCCACTGTTCCTCCCTCAGCAGCAGGAGCCACAGCTGTTCCCCAGGCCACACGTAACAATGTGAACTGAAGGCAGAGGGGTCAACCTCTGGGAGAGCTTGGAAGGAAGGAAGCAATTTCATTCTACTGGGACCCAGTCCAGATTTAACTCAGATTCAAGTTGTAGTAATATGTGAGTCTACCATGTGTCAGATGCTTTAAGCACGGATTCTCCCATTTCCCTGAACCCTGCCAAGAGTCCCTGTTTTATAGATGAAGAAAAAGGGCCTCAATGTGATAGAAATATGGTCCCAGTAGTGTTGGGACCAGAGTTCTTATCCAGTCCTTTGGCTCTAAGGGCATTGGTCATTGACAGGTCATTGTAAAAGTCGGATGCTGTTGTTCTGTAGTCAGAATGGCTAGGGGTTAGCTTGCCCCTTTTCTGACTTTTCAAATCCTTTATGACATGACTATGACAGATTGGTTCAAATAGTTGTGCTGAGGACCTGACATGTTTTGGTAACTTTTTAAAAAGCAAGCAGCTCATCAGTGAAATCAAGCCCCTCATCTTTTTAGGGGCATTACTTTTCTCATTTTATTGTTTCTCATTTGTTCCCAGGAGCAAAAGGGATCCAATGATGCCCCCGCAGAAAGCAATTCCAGCCTGAAGCAGCATAATGAAAGCTCAGACTTGAAAAATGGCTTAGAAATCTCAGCCCTGAAAGCTTTGTCTTTTCTGTACCCTCCTCCCCCAAATCCATCCTTTCCCAAGCAGTCCCAGTGGACCAGCTTCCTTCTGTCTCCTAACATCTTTGCTCCTTTTCCTCTGCTCCCTTTTCCTATAGGTTCCCTCATAGGAGGTCACAGGTCTTCTGTGACCTCCTGCACTTCTCACAGCAAAGGCTGGGCAGAACACCATGGGGCACTCGAAGAGCTAGTCCTGGCCTGACCGTGGCTGGCGCTGGTGGGGAAGCACAGGGAGGGGTGCTGGAAACATCTTTGTTTTCAGAAGAAAGCTTTGGTGTCATGGCCTCTCCTGTTGTCTTAGTAATCACTCCCTTGTTTAGCTGTTTGTTATCATTTACTCTGGGTTCTTTTTTTGGGGATAGGTGGCTATTTGTGTGTTCAATTTTTCTTATGTTCATGAGTAAACCAACTTAAATGGGTATCTATTTAGAGACGTGGCCTTGAAACAATTGTGCATTAGTGACTTACTTTTAAAAACAAAAACAGTAATGATAGGAGAAAGCATTTAAAAGCACATTCAGATTGTCTTGGGGTGGGGGTAGACACGCACTGCCACATGGAACCCACACAGTTTTTCCGCAGAGAAACACTTGCAAGAAACCTCCTTACCCACCATTCTGGTTTAGAAATCTTTTGTTTCCTTGGAAATTATGTATCTTTTCCGGAATTTTTTTCAATAAGAATGCATGGAGAAGTGATTCTTAGAGATAACTATAGAGAACCCAGAAAGGATCACTCATGTGTATCTCCAGATGACCCAGAGGAGGGCAATGCAGGGGAGAAGGAGAAATGAAATAAATCTTATTTTCTTGGTGTGGCAAATTGTGGGACTGGGTCACCAAGCCCAGCGCCTGGCACTTTTAGGCAGCCTCCTCTTTGCTGGGAACAGGGGGTGACTTCTTTGCTTTACTCTGAGGAACATAAGGAGTGTTCACATTGGCAACTTCTCCTCCTGCAGGCCTGGGTCCCTCAGTGGCTCTGTTGCATGGCTGGGGCAAGTCCTGCGATTATTTCGTGAGTGAAGTCATCTCCCCAAAGGGTTGGTATGTCTCTTCAGGGCAGTGAGCACTTCTGATTCATTCTTGAGAACTGTTGTTGAGCCACTTTATTAAAGATGTTTTAGTTGAAGCAGTGAATGAACAGAAGAACAGCCAGCCCTCGTGGCCCTGGTGCAGACCACAGAGCAGGAGGGAACAAACCTTTGCCCAGTGGCCAGCGACACCTATGGCAGTGACTCCCCAGGCGGGGGTGCTCCTCTGTCGGGCTGGCGTTTGCATGAGCTCCAATATGAAGAGCGTTCCCCAGCCCTCCTCATTAGGGGGAGTCGCAGGGGCTTGGGCAGGGTAGAAAGCCACTGCCTTCTGCTCACCAGGTCTCTACTGAAGGGGGTCAGCGGAGTGAGAGGTGAAGGGTGCAGGGAGACAGGCAGTCTTAAGTCAGACTCTGAACTGTCAAGCTTTGAACCGCTTTCAAGTAGTGGTCTTTGACGCCCACCCCATTAGGAATATTCCCTTTCCCACTTCCCAGGCTTACCTCTGTGATGACCATCTGCCCCCCACCCCCTGCTCCCATCCTGTCCTGCTCTTTCAAGTCCCCTGCTTTTAGAAAGGCAGACCATCCCATTCCAGTGAATGGGATGAGAGGGAGTAACAGCCCCTCCTCATTTAGATGATAGGCAGGTCTCAGCAGTCACATTCTTGAGGAAGAGCTTTGAAAATCTGTGCCGTGTCAAGTACTAACCTTGTGGACTCTGCACTGGCCCTCACTGCTCAGGTTGAAGGACTCACCTGAAAACACAACAGGACTCTGAAGAAGTAGGTCAGAAGCATGAAAATCGAAGTGGGGGTGAAGCATCCAGGTGATGGTTTGGCCAGCAGAGCTTCGGAAAGGCAGTGGAGTTACTCGCTTGAGAGGCATGCCTGTGTGTGGAGAGAGCCCTGAGCATGAGAAAGCAGCAGTCCCAAGCCGGGAGATTAGAAAAACAGAACCCAGCCGGGAGGAGGCGCTGACTCATGATATCTCTAGAAAGTAAAGACCAGACCCAAGAATTCTCTCTTGTTTATATTTTCACATGGAGAGATTTTAAGCCAGCTCTAACCACTGTCCTTTCCTCAGTGTGCCCTGCTCAGCATTCAACGTTTAGTCAAGGAGCACTCCAATCACGTGTAATCTAGTTCTGTACTACCTAATATAGATTCTGGTGTATAATCTGATAATGTCATTCATCTGTCCATGAATTTTCATTCAGTGTATGTCCATCTATTTAAATAAAGAGGAAGGACCAGACACAAATTGTGTTGCCAAATACTCAAAAAAGATTTATTGGGCTGAATGAATAAAAAAATTAGTGGGTATGGCTTTCTGAAGTTTTTTCTGGTCCAGGTTCATTTCTGATCATCCCAAATAGGTAAAAATCATTTCTTATTTACTAGCCATTCAACTACCTATAAAAATGGAGTGGACACCCAGCTCCATGATTCAAGATTTTTCATTTCCATTGTCAGAACCATTCTCTGGACAGCATCCAATAAAAGTGAACAGTAATGTCTTTCATTTTAGAATTTTAAAGCATCCTCAATTTTGACACAATACAGCAGTTCTGTTGAGTGCATTTAAAAAAGAAATCCACCCCGCCGCCCCTAGAGGTGGGGGTGGTTTGCTGTATCCTTGAAGACACATAGGCAGAAATAGATTGCAGTGGTTTGCCTGCTTTGAATACTGCTGTAGCAAAGCCTCGATATCAGGCATGGTTTGTATTTAGGGACATGTGTGATTTATGAGGCACTTTTATGTCCATAGTCCCATTACTGCTCACAACTGCCCTGTCATGTGCATCGAGCTGGTCCTATTGTAACCAGGGAGTGGAGACACAGAGAGTGGAGATAACTGGCTGGAGACCGTCCCATAATGACGCGCCACAGTCTGCACACTGATTCAGAGATGCCTGAGGCTGTCCCTGGACACCTGCCACCATCGCTCCTAGAGCTGGTCTTCCCGGGGCTCATACACATCAGTTAGCTCCCAAGAAAGTGGACACAATATGCACAGGTCTCCTAACTCTTAGTTTACTTGTAAAAAGTCATAAACTTGGTTTGGTCTTACTTCAATGGCTAGGAGGAAAATCATAGGGAAGGAAAGCAACCAGGTACTCTGTGTCCCAACTCTAAAACAAAATAGGTGTTATTTTCAAGTTTTCTGATTGTTAGCTTAGATTTGAGTTTGTAGATGTGTTGATCATGCCAAGGCTTGGCATGTTTAGTCCAGTAGACATATTATAATGCACATTGCAAATTACCAAATATTTAAGACTTTTTTGAGTGTTATATGTGCATTTCCAAGTTGTAGTGTAGATTGAAATTCAGTTTGACAGCAGTCTTTGGATGCCTACAGGATGAGGACTATGTATTAGGTATGAAATTAAATATGATCAAATAAGAAACTGTTGATAAAATATAAAGTTTTGAAAAATAAAGAAAAATCTTTTCAAAATTATAATGACACTTTTCCCATTCCACAAAACCATTTATTAAAGCCATAATGAAAATTTAAATACTATTTTGTACTTTTAAAAAATCATATTTGTATTTACTTTTATTATATATTTTCCCAATTTTCATTATAACTTAACTGTAGGTCAACATTCCTACAAACTTCTATGGATTAAATAAATTTCACAGGCTCGTCTGATGCTGTAATCACAATTTATAACAGTTTTCTATGGGATAAATTTACTCTCTACTCCCTGAAATGAATGTAAAAAATGTATTGATAGATCAGGAAGAAACTTGGAATCTCTTCAATTCCGTCCTTATTTGAAGAGACACCAAATCTGTGCAATGCATGGCTTTTCCCAAGGGCTACCATATGCAACTGTTCTGAATACCAATGATGTGAACAACCTGCAGCCTCCTCACCCTTCTAACAGTCTCTATATCTAGTATTTCATTTGGTTACTTCTAATTTTTAAAGCACTTCCACAAAGCCATTCAATTAATAATATGCAAAACTTTGAAGAACATTTCTCCATTTTTATGAAATGTATTTTATTAAAAGTGTCATTCTTTTGGCCTGTTCAACACAGATTTTTGTAAATTATCTCCTCTGTAATATTTTATTATAAAGTAATATATGGTCACTGTAGAAAATTTGAAAAATGCAGAACCTCTAAGGAGGAAATAAGAAAAACACTCCAAACCCAGTATTCATAAAAGTCTATTGTTAACAACTTTTTCTTCCAGTAACATTTCTGTGCATTTTTTAATAGTTCAGATGTATAAACACACATTTTGAAATTGCCACCACAACACAATTTGAGTAAGGCAAAAGAAATGATTAATCCGGATACTATGAAACCTCTAGCAAACTCTCTGAGTATCTTTTCCTTATTTATTTTTAAATCCATTATGTAAATATCTTGAGATTTCCTTAAACCTTTTCAGGATGAAAGTGGGCAAAATCTTCCTTTGGTTTTTAAAACTTAATCTAATATGTTAAGTAGCCTAGAATGATTTTCCAGTAACCAACCAGAAAGCTGTGAGGACTGACACTCTTCTGAGACATCCTGCCTCCTTCTCTACCACCAGACACACGGAAACAGGAAAGGTTGAGAGATCTGTGTCAGGTCATCCAAGACTCTGGTCACGTGACCACTATCGGCCCATTGCTTTCACATCTAAAATGTAAACACAACATGTGTATTCACATCCCAGCAGTCAGTCCAAGGAGATATATGTGTATTCCACCTCTCCCCACTCTTTGTATTTGCATAATAAATAATTTTAAGTAGTGATGAATGCTAAGAGAAAAGAAATCAGAAAAATGTGATAGAATGCAATGGGGGAGACTTAAGCTGACCTGGTCCCAGAACAGGCTTTTCTGAAGGGATGTCATGTCCACTGAGGTAGAATCTCAGTGACAAAAGGGACACAAAAATGCAAAGACCTGGGGAGAAAGGGAAGAGTGTTCCAAGCAGATGGAAGAGCCCTGAAGGGGGCAGGATCCTGGTGGCTGGAAGAAACAGGGAGGCTTGGCTGGACCAAAGGGCAGGGGAGGGAGCCTGAGATGGTGGGAGGGGTGCGGGCAGGGGCCCATCCTCTGTTCTGCTGCCCTGGGAAACCCGGATGGTTCAAACCCAGAGCAATGTGATATGATTTCTGCTTCAAAATGAGGTGCTCTGTGAAAAATGAGGCAATAATAAAAACAGTTTTGGAGGCCACAGGGAGAGATTTGCAAGTGCCCAGGGACTTTGGCTGCCATTAAATCATAGAGAAAGCAAATTAAAACAATTAGGCAATTCCAAAAGTATCTAAGTAGATTTGGGAAAATCTAGAGAAACCTGTTTTAGTGTTATGTCTTAGCCTTACAGATTTGCCTGGGCTTGTGGGCAAAGAGAGAGGTACACCCCCACAATGACACAGGAAAGCCACAGGCTCTCCCTGTCAAATCAGGCATGTCTCAGGACTTAAAGGAGGCAGACTGTTTTATTTTCAATTCAAATAAATTGGGGGGGTGGGGTTGGTTCTTCAGAAAGAGAACAGCCTGACTCTGGATACCACATGAACCCTGGTACAAGGGTGCCATATGATTCCATGAGCAGAAGTCCCCAGACAGGCAGAACTGTCCTAACTGGAAACACGTCTGCAGTTTGTGGTCTCTGGGGCAGGGGCTGTCTGAGCAGGGCCATGAGGGAGCTCCCAGGGTGACCGTGACGTTCTGGGCATGACAAGAGTATAGGTTACACAGTTGCATGCATTTGTTGAAACTCACCAGTGCTCCACTTATTACTGATTATCTCACAGTTTGTGATGTTACCTCAACAGCCACTGTCAGTAATCTTGAACTGTAACCAGTGGCTTGTCAGGATGAAGGGCACTGCTATCTGTGCCTTACTTTATAACGCATAGAAAACATTAGATGGGTAGGTGTGTGTTAAAGTGAACATAATAAAATGCTACTTTAAGGATGTTCACAGTGCAGTTCTTTTAGGTTTTTGTCCATTTATGAATCAACATAATAAATTGTGAAGATGAAAAGCTGAGTGCTTTGAAGGCCCCCTTCTTGTTTCAGTAGAATTTGTCTTCAGATTTGTGGGACGGAAAGCAAATCTCTAGCATGTTGTATGGAGCTTGACACAAACACTTTTAATTTTCTGGTTTTCAAAGGCTTAGCCTAATGTAATATTGAACTCTCTCTGAATAAATTGCTTAAAAATCTAATCCTAAATGCATATTTCAATGAAATTCTTAAAGTACAATATATTATTTTTTCTTTCTTCTTCCCATTGGATAAATATTCTTCTGACAGAGTAACTCTATTTAATGCCCAGTATTTGAGTGAACCAACCAAATGCGGCCAGTTCACACAGTCTCACAGGACGAGGACACATCCACGGAAGTCCCAGCATCTGTCCGGGCACACCTTACGTCAAGGCAGCTGTCACAGTTCCCAGTAGTTAGCTGTAACAAAAGACACCTGAAGCTTCTGTGTGCATTCGGTTCTCAGAACAGCTCTGGGAGGCCAGAAATGGCTTTTACCAAGGCTGTGTTTGAGAAAACCGCACTGCGGAGCTCTGGGAAGTCCTTCAGGCCGCATACAGAGGAGGTGCTGACCGGAAGCTTTCTCCTGGCTGAGCTCAGAGCCTTTCCTCTCACAGCTTTGCCTTGAGTCTGCCTTGCTAGTTAGTGATTTTTATTTTCCAGATTTAATGGTCTCACATTTAAATGTTCTATATTACATAACATGAGATATTTGATATAAGGATGGAGCCAAGATTATACCTTGTTCAGTCAAGAAACCCAGGCCGGGCCATTTGCGTCCTCACCCCAGACCTGCTGTCTCCCTTTTTGTGTGTGGCAGAGAAGCCGCAGAATAAGCAGCCTTGTCGTGTTTTCTGTTGATACTTTAGTCATTAACCCAGGAGTAGGGCTCGAGATGGATTTGCCTTCAGCTCAGTCCAATAGTGTGCTGGCTGCTTTTTCTTAAGAATAAACATGTTGGGCAGTTGGGCAATTTTTTGCCATTATTAAAAAATACATCAACATTTTGCATGAAAATTTAGGTCTGTTTCCTCAGAATAGGTTTTCCAAAGTGGAATCATCATGACATAGATTTTAAGCATATTTATTTGTATGCAGTTTGTCCAGTTGTTTCCAAAATGTTTTACAAATTAACGTTCATATCAATAATGTGTAATGTTGCTACTGTCTTCCAAATATAAGATCTTTTTTTAAATATGAAAGTAATTTATAGTAACTGTAAATAGCCAAGGGTCATGGTAAGTATTCATCAAATAAATCCTTTCAGTGCTCATTTAGCACTTTTTGAAAAAATAAATAAAAACACAAGTGTAGTCCTTTTGCAATTATTTTCTTCTTTAACAGGGTAAACTTACCTGACATGTTTTCCTTTTTAACTGATGAAAGTCATTTTCACTTAATTTAATAATAAAAATAGTTCAGCCAAGAGAAATTTACAAACAGATACCTTTGAGCATTTAAAATGGAAACATTTGTGATTGCTTTCATCCTTCTGTGTACAGAAGAAACCCTTCAGAAACGTGCTCCAACACCCAGTTCTAGTCAACATTGGTCACCTGGCTGGCGTGAAGGGCATGACCAATACTTGGGGCTGCCTAGACCAGAGCTGACCAGTTAGGCTGAAATTTAGGAACCATAGTCCATCAGCTTCCAAGGTGTGCCAACAGAAAGGTCACCTGTTATTGTCAAAATCCTGCGCTTCCCTTGATGCTGACATCTTTAAGGACCTTAGAATTGGGAAATCAGTCTGGCCTCATCTGCATGCACTGCAGCCAACTGTGTACAGTGGTTCCAACTTGAGGTTGCAATCAGAGCAGCCCACACTCCTAAGTGAAGGCAGCCAGAGATGTTAGGTCCGTCCTGTGTTATGGTTGAGTGATGAAATCACTGTGCCCTGGAGCCAGTGCAGCGGGCTCTGTCTTGTGAGCCATTGCAGTTCCCTTGTGAGCATTCTCTCTACCACCAAATTTGAAAGAGACCACAGAAGGGGAGAAGAGGGAAATCCCCACAAAGTCAAAGAGGAAGTAAGGGTTGCTTCAGACTTAATGGTGGTGTAAACGCTTCACGTTTATTATGTGGTGTCTGAACATGTACTCAGTGCCTTGGCACCAGATTGCAAGAGCAGAAAGTCAAATGATGCTCTGCAGAACACTACCGTGGGGAGGGGGCAAAGAACCTATCAAACAGAAATGCAGATTTGGGAAGAGTTCCTCAGGAAGTCCCCACATATTGACTCTGGTGTTGGTTTTGTGCTCAACCACCTGGTTGCAGATTGTAGCCCTGCCTGGTCAGGTCTGAATCAAACCTCCAAAGCCAGAGGCCATATTTCCTCACTTATGATAATTTTGGCTCAAAGTACAGTCGCTTACCAGCTCCCTGCTTCAAAAGTCCCAAACCTCTTTGTTTTCTTATGCTTGCCTATTCATGTTGTTCAAAGAGCTAATTTATAAACATGGCTTTATTATAATCCTCTCCTTTGCTTTTAAATATAAACTACCAAATGTATTTTCATAGTCTGACTTCATCCCCTAATTTAAAATGTTTTCTTATATTAAGTTTGACAGCTGAAAACATTAGGGCGTTAAGTGTGTCGAGGCCACATCCCAGCAATTGATGCCAAACCCTTGCACCTCCACCTGGGTGGCAGGCTCCTTAGAGTGTGGCAGACACAAAGACATGCTGGTTTCTCAATTAGTAACCAAGTGTGTTTTCAACGTTACTTTCTAAATTTTATATAATATTTGATTTTATTCTTCGGTGCATCAGTTTAGAATATTTTTTGTCTCCAGTCAATGGTTTTTAATTTACACTCTTGTCATTGACTTTAGGTTGTACAAAGTTGTGATAGGAAACTATGTTTGTAAATAGTCTTTCAACACATAATAATGTGACATGTTATCTTTTTGCAAAGTAAAGGTTCATTATATATTTATCAACATTGTAAATACACAATTATTGTCTATTTTTTCATGCATTTTACTAAAACTCTTAGAGACTGTTTAATATCAAAGATTTCTGTAGGGTTTTCATCTGTTTCTCCTTGAATTTTTAATATTTTTAAATAGTTGCATGCATTATAGAGATGAACTAGTCCTTAGTTTGAACTGCATCTTATACAAACTTTTAAACATTGTTTATCACATTTGTCCTGAGTGGCCTTCAATCAGAATTACTATCCTAAATCACTGAAGCATGAAGTTAGTTGAAGATTGTGAAGATTGTTTTATTTTAGTTTTTCTACTTTACTTTATTTCATGTGATACCTTTTTCCCCTTGTTTCCAGTTTGCCAAGGGACAAGTAACAAGCTCACCCAGTTGGGCACTTTTGAAGACCACTTTCTGAGCCTACAGAGGATGTTCAACAACTGTGAGGTGGTCCTTGGGAATTTGGAAATTACCTACATGCAGAGTAATTACAACCTTTCTTTTCTCAAGGTTAGTTCAATGAATTTGATCCTTACCCAAATACAGTAGAAGTAAATAAAAGTAAATAAGGCCCTGGCAGAATTTAATTGGCAGTGTATTTACTTTTGCTATGGCAGTTACAAACCATAAGGAAATTACACATGCAAGTTTTATGGAAAGTTCACTTTACCAGATAGTGTCAAGTTGTAGCTATAAAATAGCAAAGAGAAACAGACTAGCCTGGTGTTCTGCTATCATTGTGGACACTAATCTTTTAACCAGCACTGCAGCCATGGTATCCTGCTATACTGGCTGTGTTTGAAAAAAAAAGGAAAGAAGACCTGCTTTGTAGCCCTTACCTGTTTTCTTGGTATAAATACTCCCACCATGGTTGATTTCCGGCTACCAAGAGTTTAAAAACTAGTTCACAAAACTCCCATATGTTTTGCAGTAGGCTCTAGTGAGCCAATAGGAGCCAGCCTTAAAAGCTTCTGAGTTTGGTGTAGTTAAACTTAGGATTTTATTGGTTTTCTTCTGGGTTTGTTTGTTTTTGATGGAAAACCTGCAAAAAAAAATACGAAATAAATTAATAAAACGTTTCCATTTTCTGCTGAGACTGTTAAACACCAGGCAAAGTGAAAGTCACAGCATTCCTCAGTAATTCACATGGTCCGTTGTTACTGCTGTCAAGCTCAAGAGGCAAAAATGCAGCAATCACTATAAATCTTGTTACCTCCCATGGGGTCCAGTGGTAATCATCTACATGATTCGTCAACCAATCCTGTTCAGCTAGGTGTCCTGGGCTCTCTGGACCCCCTTTATATCTTGCATTCATGAGTTCCTCCAAAGAGAAATAATATGTTCATGTTTTATTTCCTTAGACCATCCAGGAGGTTGCCGGTTATGTACTCATTGCCCTCAACACAGTGGAGAAGATTCCATTGGAAAACCTGCAGATCATCCGAGGAAATGTGCTTTATGAAAACACCCACGCCTTAGCGGTCTTATCCAACTATGGAGCAAACAAAACTGGACTGAGGGAGCTGCCCTTGAGAAACTTACAGGGTGAGAGCAGGACATGGGAGGCTATAGTATGAAGAGCGACTTGGATGGTACTCAGCGGACTGGGTGCTTTTCTGAATTCCACTCAGGGAAGACTTTTATTCATGACACACAGATGTATTGCGTGCCAGCCACATGCAAGATATGCAAGTGGAAGTTCTAAGAAGACAGTAGTTGATGGGGCAGGAAGGGAAGAGTTAAGCCAAGTACAGGTTGTGCCTTGTTCATGGAAAAGTATCCAGAGAGTTAGTAAGACATGGTAAAGGTGCTGGAGAAATGAGAGTATGACCAGATGATGGAACTGGAACGCTCAGGTAGTCTGCCAGTCTTACTGCCTGGACCTCATATATAAGGGACAAAGAGTAAAAATCCAACCACTGTCTGAGACATTTTCCAGAGTAATGCTATTATACAGAAAGCCATTTTTAAGTTTGTAAGGATAGAGAATAAAGATACTACAGGCGAAGTTTGAATTCTTATGAGGAGGGCACTTATGAGGGTGCTGTGAGAGGAAACTGTAGAAAAATGGCAAGTTGATTTTTAAAATGTGAAGATAACAATGATTGTGGCAGGTACAGTGCCAACCATGTTAAATTGGTAACTTAATTTAATGCGCCTCACCTTGTTTCAGAGCAAGAGGTATGCTCTGCCATTTTACCAAAAAAAAAAAAATTGGTCAGAGTAACCCTCTTGAATTCCCACAGGAGTGAAGAAATGGCCAGAGTTGGCCACCCAGACCATGCCTTAGAGCCCTAACCTTCCCCCATGCCTTGTGGCTCTGATGGGCAATGGGGCCAACCCCAAAGAAGGATGAGAGCAGAGGACACACAGCAAAGGAGGTTCGCGGTACAGGGCCTGACCCCAGGCTGAGGTGCAGGGCAGGCTGCCTGTCCAAGTCCCATGGAGCCTGTGTCCAGGTCAGCTCCTGGGCTCTGCATTTATGAAATGGCATTAGGGCTCCCCTCAGCCTCCCGCACCTGTCGGGTGCGGTGCTGGCACTGGGCTGTGCTGTCCTCGCCCGCAGCCCACCAGGATGCCTCACAAAGTCGCTGTCTCGTGGTGCCAGGCAGAGGCAGGTGGGGGCACAGACTGTCAGCTTTGAGTTCTGTCAGCTCTATTAGCTCCATGGCTCACCAGCTAGGCACCTGGGAGTGTGTTCTCTCTGTGACTTCAAAAACTGGGGGGGAGGGGACAATGGTAACAGACTTGCCAGGGATATTGAGAAGATTAAGTGAATCACTGCAGATAAAGCCCCAGGGAGCTGTTTCTGTGCTTGGTATTATTTCTGTTGTGAGTACTGGGGTTGTATCAATTCAGATTATTTAATTTTATTAAATAATCCTCTAATTTGGATTATTCAACATGAATTACAACCCACTCCAGTATTCTTGCCTGGAGAATCCCATGGACAGAGAGGAGCCTGACGGGCTATAGTCCATGGGGTCGCATAAGTGTCAGGTATGACTTGGTAACTAAACAACAACAACAGCAGTTGATAACTAACACGGGCCTCTGGTCATCCCGGTGCTGTCCCCTTGGCCTTCCCGCTCGTGGTCTGTCATCCTGAGGCTCCTGCATCCCCAGCTCTCTCTCCTGTGTCTCCAGCTCTGGCCTCTCATGAGTTTATCCCTTGACTCTGGCTCCCTCCTGAGTGAAGCCTTTCACTTGGTTGTCCAGCTGTCAACTCTGATTTCACACCCAAAACTCCAAGATGCGGCCCTTTCCAACCCCCCAGCCTGCCTTCTGTGACTCTGCAGCCCCTCCCCGCCATCTGCTGAAGGAACTGCTTACCTGTCCCCTCACGGCCTCTGCTATGGCTGTCTGTCCACCTGGAGCCCGCGGAGCCCACTTCCATCTGGGTTCCTCCACACGTTGTCTTCCCGGAGATGTCATTCTTTCCAACAGCCAAAGAGAGCTTCCCCAGAGGAACTCTTCCTTTTCCGTGTCCTCTCCCACTCTGGGGTGCTTGGCATTACTTGTTGTTAGTCACTCAGTTGTGCCCAACTCTTTGTGACCCCGTGGACTGCAGCCCACCAGGCTCCTCTGTCCATGAGATTTTCCAGGCAAGGATACTGGAGTGGGTTGCTATTTCCTTCTTCAGGGGATCTTCCCAACCCAAGGATCGAACCCAGGTCTCCTGCACTGCAGGCAGATTCTTTACCAAGTGACTTACAGTCAGAGGACCATGTGAGGATTAGCTCAGGCCATGTCTGACTGCTAGGTGGTACAGTAGTAAAGAGATTCAATAGACGCAGGTTCGACCCTGGGGTCAGGAAGATCCCCTGGAGGAGGAAATGGCAACCCACTCCAGTATTCTTGCCTGGAACCTAACAGGCTACAGCCCATGGGGTTGCAGAGTCAGACATGACTGAGTGACTGAGCATGCAAGCATGTAAACCAGCTGGCACAGTGCCAACCTCGTCATGGGTCATGGTCCTCTGCGAGCAAGAGGTTATTGACTGTTCTTCTTCCCTCACATGCTTGTCACTTCTTAGAGAGGAGCCAGCAGGAATCATTCATCTCTGCATACCTCACAGCACTCGCTGCCATGTTCTGTGCACAGAAGCCATTCAGTAAATGTTTGCATAACTGTCATGGGGGAATACTTGCCCTCTGCTTCAGCTCAAGTTTTCTTATCACCCCTGGTGTTTCATGTCGTTCCAACTCTTCCTTTGAGCAGTTGAACAGTTTTATGTCTTTGCCTTCCCTTGGCCACCCAGTCTCTTCATCCCACATACAGATCTTTCCTGCTCCACTTTGCCCACTTCCCCAAGCACCTCACAGCATCTTCCCTTCCACCCACCGTTCCTGTCCCTTCTGCCCTTTCACATTGTCATCACACGGTCACTCTGGTCCAGCTGGGACCAGCCAGCCTCCCTGGGAACCACCGACTTACTGTATAGCAGTCATTCACGCTCCATGACTAAAGCATTATCTTCCCAAAGACCAAATACAGGGGAATCCCAACTCCTCCATAGAGGAATCCATCAGCTCACTTTCCACTGCCCCACTTCTGTTCCAGGGAGTCTTATTTGCATGCTGCCATCTCTTAACAGAAGGCAAAATGTGAAGAAGCATATGCATACTTCACAATAGTAGAAGAGATGGCAAGTTTGCTCATGGGGGTTCCTTTCTCATGCAGAAATTCTGCAAGGTGCCGTGCGATTCAGCAACAACCCTGTCCTCTGCAACGTGGAGACCATCCAGTGGCGGGACATCGTCAACACTGATTTTCTAAGCAACGTGACAGGGGACTTTCAGAACCAGCAGGGCAACTGTAAGTGTTCCACAGTGCTCCCCCCCACCCCCACCCCCAGATTGAAGCTCATAAGGCAGGATGGAGCTGTGGAGTTGGGGTGGGAGCCGGAGAAGGCAGAGTTCATGTTAAGTTATGTGAATCTACAGCGAAAATTAGTAAACAGATTATATGCTCACTAGAAGAGCACCTATTTAAGACAGGAATAGGTCTGTTTTTCGTGGTGACAGCCCACTTGCTGACAGGTCACACACACAGACACATCCACCCCACTAGAGCAGCTGAGCTCTCGTGTGGCATTGAGAAAAGCCCATCGTGCCAACCCTGGCAAGGGGCTTTTCTCATCCTGTTTGAGGAGACTAATCAGGCTTTTGTAGCTTCCGATTTTCTGCTGAGGCTCAAAGTGGCGCCAGGCCCTGTGCTTAGGGGCTCAGCTCTCCCCTCCTGCTCATAGGTCCTGGGCACTCCCACATGGGTGGAGTGCCCAGCAGAACTAAGGAGCACATGGGGATAAGCTTGTCCATATTTAACTAGTGCCCATGGCCTAGTCCCCACTATTCATCAATAAAGCATCCCATGCAAGGGAGCAGCTGGCCAGGACCATGCTGCAGGTCAAGGCTCCCTGTTAGCACCCTTGACATACCTCGTGGGAAACTTTGAGGACCCCAGTTTCCAAGTAGCCTGCTCCCTTCCTGATCTCCTTCACCTTTCAGGCCTTTAAAATAAGAAGCGATCACCATTTCCTGCTTCTCTGTTTTCCTACAACTGTGCAGTGGATGCATGGGTGCTTGTTTTTCTTTCTCTTTTTTTGGTGTTTTTGGTCTTAGAATTTGAAGCTGATATGAATCTTAAAAATCAACTAAAGCTGCTTTGTTTTTTGCTTTTCCTTTGATTTGGTTGATTAATTACCATCTTAACCATTTTTCAGTGTACAGTTCAGTAGCATTAAGTACATTCACCTCATTGTGCAGCCATCACCACCAATCATGTATTTCCCTCTCGCCAAACTAAAACTGTCTCGACCCCCAGGCCTTGCATCTATCATCTTACTTTCAGCCTGTGAATTAGAAACTTTAGGTGCCCTATATGAGTGAAATCACACAGTATTTGCCCTTTTGTGACAAATTTGACAAATTTGTACTTTTGTGACTGACTTCTTTCACTGAGCAGCACAGTGTCTTCAAGAGCCATCCAAGTTAGAGCATGTGTGAGAATTTCCTTCCTTAATATGGCTGAATAATATTTCATTTGTTTATGCATTCATCTGTCAATGAGCACTTGAATTGCTTGAGTTGCTTCCACCTCTTGACAGTTGTGGACAAAATGCTGCTGTGAACATGGGCATTGAGCCCTTTGATTTTGTAAATGCATTATTCCAACAGATACCCAACTGACCTACTTGGCTTGCAAGAAAGCAAAAGCTTTCTTTCACAGTGTAAAATTTTACATTTTCCAGAGATGGAGGTTAGCCTTTGCTCAGCAATCTGATAACAGTGGGGAGGTTAAATTGTATAAATTTGTAACAACAACAACATAAAACTGACATGGAAAGGCTGTGAGCCTTTGGGTTTGCTATAGATCAAATCAAGTACCCAAAGTAGGTCACCTGCCCTCCTCACACCATAGCTGCAGAAATGACCTGGCAAGACAGTGTTGGGAAAGATAAATGGTGAACAGGTTTATGCAATAACAAGATTCAAATATTACAAAGCTAGGAGCAATAAACCAAGATCGTATTGGTTTAAGAGTAGACATGTAAAAATAAGACAAATAAGACAGCCTAGCTAACTCAAATGTCCATAAAGAAATGACATTGTAAGCAAATAAGAAAAGAATTAATTATTTAATATATTATTCTGGAATGTAACTACTAAAGGAAAAATAGCTAAGTGACAGAACTATTAACGGTTTTTTTAAAGGAACTCAGGATATTAGGTTAGTCACATTGGAAATTACAAAACCACCATCACCTGTGTTACCTGCGTTTCCCTCATTAGTTGCCTGACCAGGGACAAACTCAGAGTCTTGCTCCTCTCTACTGGTGCTTTTAGGTCACAGATGACTTCTGAGAGCTTGTTTCATTTCATCTTTACCCAAAAAAATCTCATAAGGTGATTTAAGTATTTTATGGACATGGGTTTTATGGACAGAAAAGGTACTTAATATTATGTTCTTATTGATGTAGTTTGGAATTTGAAGTTAGAATGGGTAGGTTTACTCAACAGGAAATTGAAATAAATCTATAATCCACTTCATGTACCACTGTAAATTCCAAATGCATGTTAAACATAAAACATGTTGAGTATATATGTAAGTACTAGAAAGAAAGAAATATTCATAATATCAAGTTGAAGAAAAGCCAAAGTTAGACACTATAAAAGAAAACTTCCATATAAAAAAAATATTAATGACAGACAGGAAAATACTGTGCAGCATCTGATTGCCTTGAAATGGTTAATATTCTTGCTATGTGACTATGTAATGTAGTCTTCTAAATCCTAAGAAAAAGGTGACTACCTCTCCAAAAATGGGTCAAGGACATGAGCAGCTCTCCTCTCCCCATCACACACACACACACAGCCAAAAATAAAGTAAAATATTATTTGTCATTGTATTACAAATGGTTAAAATAAAATAAAGAAGCATCATTTTTGCCTTTGCTAAAGACATATGTTCCTTTTGATTTTTCAATGCCTGTGTTGGCAAAGAAACAGAAATTTACATAGTCTGCTTGTGGGCATGTAAGTTAATTTTGGCAATATGTATTGAAGTTTTAAAGTATGCACGCCTCTGGCCTGTGAACATCATGTCTAGGAATATTAAGGAAAAAATGAGAGGAATGAAAATTGTAAGGGATTCAGAAAAATATTTTTGTTCAAGCATATTCCCTATATCCTTGTGTTTAATAAATTTCAAAAGCAACTTATGTCTAAAAATAAGAGATTGGTTAAATAAATTGTGGTACAGTCATGCCATTAAAAATTCATGTTAGGTAGAAGGATATTTGAAGGCATGGAAAATTATCATAATATATTATCAATTATTAAGTTATAATGCAATGTGTAATGTGATATTAATTCTTATATATAGATATACTTATGCCTATATTGATTACCTCTGGATGATCCTCAATTCTTCTTTTGGCTTTTTTCTGTTACTCATATTTTAAATAATGTCTGTGATTCTTTTTTTGTCACAGAAGTTTAAGAATATAATAATAAGCAGACTTTGAATTCCTTAATTGGCAAATATTTCATGTGTTATGGAAAGATGTCATTAAACATTTTTATTTTAAATATATTCTTTTATAAACTTATATGCTTATAATAGAAATTTGAAAATATGGTGACATATAGGGTAAAAAGGAAAGATAATGTGGTTTCACTGTACAGACATAACCACACTGAACATACCTACCTGTTACATTTGCTCTTTCCTCTTAGGTTTCTCTCTTTCTGTCTGTCTTGTCTCCATCTCGGTCTCTTCTCCCAGTGTATGACTGACACCATCCGTTTGGGGCTCAGCTGCCCATCTTTCAGGATTTTGAGAAGCACCAGAATTGCACTAGTGCCTTTCACCCCTGGGATCAACTCTAAACCTTGTTGGTCATACTAAAGGGGTACCCTCATCCCACAATCACTTGGCAAATCATCTCTTCCATTTAAAACTGAAATTCTCCCAGAGACTGAATTCTCCTGACTGTAGAAGACTTTGGGATTTACATTAAGTCCCTTGGGTTTTTTTTCCTCATAAGAGTCTTTTTAAATCATTTTACAAACCAACCGGTTGAACAAGCAAAGAATAAGAAATTTGAAAGCTCTTATTTCTAAGCTGCAGTTCTGCTTAGAGGCTGGGGCAGGTGCTGTCAGTTCCTTGTTCCTTTCCCTGTGATATGAATTTAACTATTACTTTTATATTTTAGGCCCGAAGTGTGATCCAGTCTGTCTCAATGGAAGCTGCTGGGGTGCTGGGGAGGAGAACTGCCAGAAATGTGAGTCAGGAACAGAATTTCACTGGCCACCTTCTCCCCTTACACTTGGCTGATGGTATTGATATTAGTTTTCTCTTTGAAGACTCCAAGCATTGTTGATTTTAAGGCCAGATGTTAGCAGTTATGTGAATGACAGTCTTGCACATCTCCCTGCATGCGGTTAGTCCAGCATGGGCTACTGCTGGCACTCCAGCCTGGCGTGAATCAGTGCAGGCCCGCCACCCAGGCAGCAGTCATTCTCTCTGAACAGTAGGTTTGGTTTTCCTGGAAACGGAGGCTAGTCTGTGTTGCTTGCATCACAGCATCTCTTGTGTCCTCTCCCTTCCTGCCCCTCTTTTGGGTACCCACCTCCAGAGAAGGAAGAGCAGCTTCTTGAAGGGGATTTTTCTGTGGGAATCCTAGCTTAAGACCATGAATGGCCAGGAAATCTAGGGACATTTCAGCTTGATCTGTCCTTAGGTCAAATTGTGATATAATTGTTATGCCCTTTTAAACACTGCTTTCTGGCAGGCATTATGTTATTTGTACATACTTTCTGTTACCCCAAAACTCAATTCTTGTCAGTCTCTAGTTTAACAAGTCTGAAAGTCCAGAGTTAATCTGAGTCAGTTCTCCTAAGTGATTAAAAACACGTAGAAAAAAGAAAACATACAGTAACAAAGATCAAGATAGTTGAGTTTAGCAGAACATGAGTGTTTGGGAACTTAAGTGTAGAATCACTAAATTCATCCGTGTTATCAGTCTTTCATCTCCGTTTGCAAGTGCTCCCAGGTTCCCTAAGAAGTGATCCTTCCACCTTCCTGACCCCATAGCTCACAGTGGCTTTTGCTTCCTTTCAGTGACCAAAATCATCTGTGCCCAGCAGTGTTCCGGGCGCTGCCGTGGCAGGTCCCCCAGTGACTGCTGCCACAACCAGTGTGCCGCTGGCTGCACGGGGCCACGGGAGAGCGACTGCCTGGTAAGACACACCACAGCTTCTGCGGTCCAAAGTTCAGGGGCTTCCCTTTGACTGAAACGAGCTGACTGATGTTTGCAGCTGCCAGGTAACAAAGCATCTTTCAGTGACCGGCCTTCCCCACCTACTTGGTGACCTTGGATGAATTATGTGACCTCACCTACCATTACATGGTCTAAAGGGCATGATGTATATGGCATCAACACCCGAGACCAGGGCATAGAATGAGCCAAATACTAACCATGTGTTATTTGTCCCTCTTGTCTGTTGTGGCCAGCACCAGTGTCACCACCATTTATTGTTCCGCTCAATTCTCATTACTGGGCTGAGGCTGCAGGGACCCCTAAAATGTAACCAGTGAAGACAGGCAATCACACAGATCCTCAGGGGCAGGACAGCTGGACTCCATTTGTATCTTTTGCCCCTAAAGCCTCTGCTCTTTCCGCTTGGCTCAGTTGCTTTCTGCTGATTCCCCACCCCATGAGGGTGCTGAAGGCCTCGCTATAGTCCCTGTTACTACGGAAAGCTTGACCAAGTTCTAGTGTCACCATGGGCCATTGGTGCCACACGTCTGATTATGGGTACCTTGCGTGTCCCGAGACCCCAGGACAGGCAGACAGGGTGCCAAAGTCAGCACTGAGTGAGCTCCAAACTGGTAGACTCACCTTGAGTGGGACCCAGAAGAGTCTATAGTTTTTAGGAACAGGGAAACTAATGTTCCAGAGGCTGGAGGGGCCCTGGGCTTTGGACCCCGCTGGTCTGAGCCAATTCTGCCAGGCTGCTGGAGGGAGGCAACATCAGGCTCTTGGGCAGGACCCCTCTGTGTGTGGTCTGATTCCCTCTGCACAACAGCCCCCAGTCAAATTTCTCTGTGTTTGGTAATAAATTCAAAAATGTATCCTCAAGTGTTGTTTAGGAGGGAAACAGGACGTAAGTTAAGCTGAATAATTTCACTCTAGAGTTACTACTCTAGCGTGTGAACTCCTGCCTTATTTTGAAAGTTAACAGAGATGTGTTTTTCCCTCCTCATAATCCTTAAACTATCACAGCTGGAACAGTGTGTATAAGAAAAACCATGCTTTTAAAAGAACAGTCTTTCTGCCCCTGTTAGGAGTGCTTCACTAGATGTCTGCTCTGACCAAACACCTGGACACGGAGGGCTGTGGCCCCGCTCCCCGTGGAGTCTCACAGTGACACCACCCCTCCTATGCCAGGTCTGCCGCAGGTTCCGTGACGAAGCCACCTGCAAGGACACATGTCCGCCACTCATGCTCTATGACCCTACCACCTACGAGATGAAGGTCAACCCGCTGGGGAAGTACAGCTTTGGCGCCACCTGTGTCAAGAAGTGTCCCCGTGAGTGTCCCTTGTGAGCCCCTTCATTGCCAGGCACCTGTTTCCACTCTGTCTCCTGCTGAGGTTCCCATATCCCCCACTCAAGGATCCTCGGGCCCCTGTATTCACTTCAGTATCAGGCAGGTGAGGTGATGGCTGCCACTCTGACCCCAAGCTGGTTCTTGTGTCCTGAGCCCAGCCATGGTTGCCCAGAACTTCCATGGTCTGATTGGCACAAACCCATGGCCATTGGGCCATTTCCCTGTTTGGCTCTTGTACTCAGCAGGTGTTTATAAGGCCTAAATGAAAGAGAGGTCAGAAGACCGGCCTTCTTTAGCGGTTGAAAACCTGGGCATGTTTGTGCTGTTAGGAGCACAGAAGAGAAATTTTTGCCTGTCAATTGGCTTTGTTTAATTGTTGGGGCTTGGGTTTTGCTTATTTGTTCTTTACAGGAGACCCTAGTATTTAGGGAAATGGCAACATGTGTGATTTCATAGGAGAGGAAGTGATTTTCAAGAGAGAAGATTAACTAAAAAGATTTACCCTACCAGACTTGTGAACATGAAATTTTTAAAATTTGGAACAACAACATAAAAAAACCCACAAATAAGCCATTGTAAGGTAAACGGCAAGATAAAACTTTGCCACAACTATGACACAGATATAATCTTTGAGAGAATTTGAAATCCACAGGAAACCACTCAGAGCCTCAGAGAACAAAAGCAGACAATTTACAGAAGGAAAGTGACAAACATCCAGTAAACTTCCAGACAAACGTCCAATGGTTTGAGGATCCACTTGGGAAAGTCAAAAGAAACAGAGAGTTCCTGAAGAGTCTATCATTAACACGAGTTACTTCTCCCTGAGTGAGGGCCAAGGCAGAGTGTGGCCCCTGCCGCCCACGGAGGCCCGAGGGGATGAGGCTGGCCAAGAAAAGAGTGCTCTTTGTTTCGGGTCACTATTTAAAATAAATATTAAACTTTCAGCTGTGAGTCCTGAATGTAAGCATCGTAACCAGCAAGCAGCAGCCTGATGGGGAAGCCATGAACACCTTGATCCCCATTCCTCTCTGTTTGCAGCCTTTCCTTCTTGTCCTTAAAGTAAACAGAACCAGAGAATCACCCGTCATCAAGGGTCATTATGCCCAGAACACCTGGTGCCGCTTTCACCACCTTCCTTTCATTGTCCCCCAGGTAACTATGTGGTGACAGACCACGGCTCATGTGTCCGCGCCTGCAGTTCTGACAGCCAGGAGGTAGAGGAAGACGGTGTCCGCAAGTGTAAAAAGTGTGACGGGCCTTGTGGCAAAGGTGGGAAGCTGCCCGGTGTGGGCACAGGGCCCTCTCTGCTTCCAGTCATGGCTGGGCTCCCTGCCCCGGACCCTCAGCATCATCCCCAGACCAGATTTGAGAGAGTCTCCGAGCTCAGAACATGACCCTTCCTTTCTGCTGTGCTGTATCCCTGGGGTGTCCTCAATGCCAGTTCATCCGTTCTCATCCTGCACTTTATCTTTCATCTTGACATTTTCCAAACACCCAGAAACATTGCAAAATAGTGTGATGAGCACCCATGTGCCCTGCACTTGAATTCATCAGTCTTCAGTAATCACTGCATTGTTCTCACTCCGCGTTTGTGTCTCTCTATGTGTGTTTTCTGAGTCCTGTGATGACTGCAGTTATTATAACACTTCACCCTGCATTCGCCAACACACTTTTGTACAAACAGGACATTCTCCTAAGTAACAAAAGACAATTTCACTCTTATCCCATGTTTAACATTGATTCTAGTTTTCAGTTTAATTTCAACTCCCCTGTTGTCCCAATATATCCTTTTTAGCTGCTTTTCGAACGAGAGTCCAGGCTCTTCATTAATTCAAGACCGTTTCTCAGCCCTCTTTTCTCTGATGCTGTGGGGAGTAAAGGCCAGCTGCTCTGACCGCCCCTGTCTGGTTGGGTCATGTTTTCTGCAGGGCGGGACGCAGATGGAGCACTGCAGGTAGACAGTGTCCCACCAGGGGTGCACAACTCTCATCTCATTACCTCTGCGGCTTCTCTGGCTCAGTGGTAAAGAATCTGCCTGCAATGCATGAGACCTGGATTCAGTCCCTGGGTCAGGAAGATTCCTTGGAGAAGAAAGTGGTAACCCACTCCAGGATTCTTGCCTGGAGAATTCCATGGACAGGGGAGCCTGGGTTACAGTCCATGGGGTTGCAGAGTTGGACATGACTGAGTGACTAAACCACCTTGATGGCAGAACCGATGATTCGCGTGAAGTTGCATCAGTTAGATTTCTTGGTGGTTGTAAGAATGACTTCCTATTTCTGTCATTTCTTCTATACTTACTAGTGGACATTCTGTTTCTAAAATAGCTTTCTTAGTACCTCTGTGAGCTCACTGAACCCTTTTTTATTCAGTTTATGATAATCCCTCCTCACATTATTCACTCTGATGTCCAGACTATCTCCCATGGGGCCCATGGAGCCTCCCCAGCTGGCGCCGAGGCCCTTTGGGTGCGTGGCAGGCCCAGGCCACGTCTTCCACTTGCACAGAAGACACACCTACACTCTAAGCATCCCCTGGAGATCACTCCAGATAGCATCATGTGAATCTTCTTTATTCTCCTTTGCAGCTGCTGGGCACACCCCTAACCCTGTCCACAGTCCCTATACCATGACCTATATGGTCATTTAGATTGTTTCCACTATTTTATTGCTATAAAAAAAATGCCTCAATGAACAGCTGCTTACTTGAGCATCTGCTTCAGATGTCACCATCTCTAAGAAGTTTCTGTGGTTTCAGCTGAAACTGACCACTGCCCCATGCATTCTTTCAAGGGCAGACTGCGCCTTCACGCTCCACATCATCCAGTCCCTCAGCCCCTTTAGGAGGTCTGTGCTATTACGATCCCCCTTACAGATGAGGCACTATATCACAGAGGATCTAAATGACTTGCCCAGGGACCAATGGCCAGGATTGGCAGAGACAATCTGGAACAGCTCACAGGGCTTCAGTCTGAGGTCAGACCCATGAGCCTCCAGTGTGGCAGGTGCATCAGTGCCCTGAGGAATGAATATCCTTTGGCTCTAGGAAATCTTCACGCAAAGGAAACACGCAAGGAAGAAAATGAGACATAGGTTGGTGCCTGGAGAGGAAGTAAGAGAGTTCAACCACTGAAGAGAGAGGGTTACTATCAGCATCCTCAAATGGATCAATAAAAGCAGAGATTATTTCTGATTTTGGTCTGTTAATTTTGTGCTCAACAAACATTTTGATTTGCCTATAATCATTATGCTCTATTTTCTACCCACCCGCAGTTCAAATCCTGGAGTAGTAGCCAACTGAGATCCCTTTGTGTAGGGAGATGCTGGGAAACGAAGGTAGGAACATGTGTGTTGATGGTCCACAACTCCTCCAGACCGGATAGAGGTGAATTACAGTTTGTCTCCACATTTAGGAATGAAGGTAACCCCACCATCACCATTACACCTAAGCAGAGAGAGAATGAATATTCTCTCAAACATGTAGAATTCTCTTCCAAACCTGTAATTAAAAGGCAAGTTCCCGTCAGCAGGCGTCGGCCTCAGGGCTTGTTTCGCTGAAGCTGCCTCACTCTGTTGTCAGCCAGAGCCTTGGAATCCTAAGCAAGCCTTGCCATCCCATTCCCAGACCCGCAGCAAGGTATATGCATTCTGGGGCAAGCCTGGAGTGCCAGGCGCTGATGGGATGGGCCCCATGGCCAGGTGGCAGCCCAAGCAGTGGGAACTCCAGAGAGAGTGGAGAAGAAGGGGATGGGATAACAGGGCGACCTTGTCCCTGGTGAGGCCCGGGGAAAGGAGGGGAGGACCTCACCCTGAACAACAAGATCTTCCATGATTATTCTTCAAAGTAAGATAAAGTCTGAAAGAGAATACCAGCAATTGCACTGTGGATTCTAGAAGTAGAGCCACAACAGATAAATGGGCTTCGGAGGGAGATGACATTTAAGATGGAAATTAGGAAGTGGATGTAAATTAATAAGTGAGCTCAGAGTGCAGGAAAAGGCATCTGAGACTGACGTCACAGTAGGACAGAAATCACAGCATGTAGCTTAAGTAGGCCCTGTGGAAGAAAAGCAGTTTATCTGATAAGACTTACTATAGTATTCTTTATGATGTAATATCAATTCAGTTCATTTCAGTTCAGTCGCTCAGTCTTGTCCAACTCTCTGGGACCCCATGATTCACAGCACGTCAGGCCTCCCTGTCCATCACCAACTCCCGGAGACTACTCAAACTCATGTCCATCACATCAGTGATGCCATGCTTGTGAATGGTTTTACTGATAGGACAATGTTTTACTGATAGGACAATGTTCACAGCATAATAAGTGAAAAAAAAAAAAGAAACTACATATGTGGTGTAACATAACCATGGAGGATAACTGGAAGGAAATTTTCTAAAATATCAAAGTTACACAATAGCATTTCTAGTCATTTTATGCTTCTTTGTTCTGTGTTTTCAAGGTTTTCTTCCATGAATGCATCTTGCTCTTTTACTTAAAAATTTATGCATACTGTTTCTTTCCATTAAAAAACTAAGTTCTAGCCCAGATGAGGGCAAGGGAAGGCACTGAGGGTTTAGTGGGGCACACGCGTGATCCCCGTGCAGTACCAACAGCCCAGGGGGCAGCTGTCATGTAGAAGGAGCTGGAGTCCCCCAGGGCAACTGGACTCTGGCTCAGGTGGGGAAAATTGAGGAGGAGAAGGCAAGTTCAGTGACGACAGGCAGCATCTCCTGTACTGAAACCCCACACCCTGCTATGGCCCCTGGTCCCTGGCGAGCCTGGCAGTGTTTGTTGCGTGGATGAATGAATGGTAGCACAGCAGCAACGGTTCCTGCAGCTCCACTTCTCTTCCTGCTCCCATCTGCCTGAGGAACCACAGCTATTACTAATTCAACACATGTGAATGGAATAAACACCTCTCTTTACAGTTTGTAACGGAATAGGAATCGGTGAGTTTAAAGACACACTTTCCATAAACGCTACAAACATTAAACACTTCAGAAACTGCACATCCA